>NC_143548.1:7500-307500 GCF_031878675.1 Megascapheus bottae | reverse complement strand
TTGCCTGAGCGAGTGATAATCCCCACTGTGTGTATGACTGCTTGTGATACTTAACTGCAAGGGAACACCTGACAGAAAATGGCATCCAAAATTGTTGGAGTGTAGTGAAAAGTTGCACTTCCATGACAGGTTACAGCTAAGTGGTGAGAATCTGACCAGTACACGGCTCTCAAGGGGAAAGGAAAGTTTTTGTGTTTGACCATGTACAGGTATTTTTACCAAGTGCTTAAGGTAGAGTGCACTCACAGTAACCCAGGACTCTCTCATCATGCCTTACATGCTCAGTCTAGTTTCCTTTGTAGCAGCATATGTGTAAATTGCACCACATTCTTCTTCTACTACTGCTATTCCTTTGCATTCCTTTGGTGCAATGGATTACTCTTCACAGTTACAAGACATTGAATAAGGTTTTGGAAGTTCAGAGATGGGAAAGTACTCATCACAAGGGCATTTGAGAAGTTTAGTGTTCACCAAGGAAAATTTGATCTTCATTGGTTCTCTGATTTTCATGGTGAAAATGTGATTCCTTCTGGGAATGACCCTTTTTTGCCACCAAGGTTCCTTGGGTTTTACTATGAGCGGTACTGGTGGGATTCCTCCGATAATCTGATCAGCAAGTGCAGCTCGATGGGTGAACCCTATCATGATGCAATCATGGCTTGGAATGGTGTGGAACCAGTAGTCTACAGGGAAATATCTACATATTCCGTACTGGCAGCAGCCTAGACAACAGAACAACAGCCAGTCCTCTGCCAGAAAATGGAGTTGGACATTTGAGACAATTTAGCTCCTCATTCCCCAATGTCTTGGAACACGTAGCCAGAGTCCTATTCAAAGAAGCCACCTAGAGGTCTCATTCACCCATGTTGTTAGTTCGGGAGGGAACTGGAAGTCACCATGGAATTCATGAAACTGTTATCCTCAGCGGAATTGTGGCACCCTCCTTTATGTAGAACAGCTTTGAATATGAGTGGAAAGATTCTCATTAATATTTTTGTGTAATCAAAGTGGATTCCTCATCAAAATTGACAAGGAATGGACTATCAGATCCTTCATGAAAGTATTGGTTCAGCACAATGGAGATGGTAAATTTTGCCCAATACACAGGGGCTGTATTAGTGCAGGTCAGTTTCTTTCCCGTTGTGCTTTTAGCCTGACAACAGATGTGCTTTAGAATAGTCCACCTTTGCTGAGTGTGTCCAGGCTGAGATGCGACACGGTACTTGTCAGTACAAATGGACATTAATCTTTGAAATCCTCTGCTTCGCTGTCATTACAAACATGGATATGCATGATTTCTAAGACCCTCATTGGTGCCACCATAAGCAGGACTATGGAAAGAATATTCAAAGTGCAAGATAGCTTCATTAGTGGTTCCACTAACACCATCTGCACGGATGCCCCGTTCATTATGAAGATGGAAACCATATCTCTGGGCAATGTGTGCATGTGTACTAGGATACATAGAGCGTATAGTACAAGGCATTTTGAGCAAGAGCCTGAAGAGACGTTCCATCTTGGCTTTTCAGGAAGTCCAGTTGTCAGCAGGTATGAGTTCCATGAAATGTCTCGACACAGGTTATGTTTCAGACATCTGACCCCAAGGTCAACGTATGAATGAAGGCAGTCTGTTGTTGCTTCGATGCTGTAACGAAGGCTCAGAGCCTGCTGGTAATTCTATTTCTGCAGGGTAGGTTAAATCCCCTTATGGGTCCCACAAGTATGCATTGGGCATAATGAAAAATTCACTTGTCTTGTGAAATTCGGTGTCATGAATGGCCGAAGATCCCTACCTGATTCCTGACCAGGACCACACTTGGGTATTGAGATGTGTAGGGTTTCCGATTGTACCTGTCACGGTTCCTGTATATCACTGCAAAAAAGGATAACCTCTGAGAAACCCTTGTTGAAATCCAAATTGCCATTCAAATACATCATGTTCCTATGACACTTCCATAAATTTAGGTGATGCTTGTCAAAGAATTCACTGCTTGCACAAAGAATCCATAGCTTGATTGCCTCTTTGTGCCAGTGTCCCTCATATCACCCCGAAACTTCAAACAAACTCCATTGAGTCAGAAACTTGTTTTTTTCTTTCTCAGCAGGATCCAATCATTAACATACATTGAGGTCTCTCTCGTCAATGCGGTTGTCTGTGTGTGTGTGTGTGTGTGTGTGTGTGTGTGTGTGTGTCTGTGTCTGTGTCTGTCTGTCTGGTGTGTGTGTGGGTGTGTGTGTGCGATTGGGTGTCTCTCTGTTTCTCTAATTTGTTTGACGGTGTTCACCTCATTCCTTTCTTCCATGCTCAAATTATACATGGAAGAGCAAAAGTACATAATTCCTTCTTATCCTAGATAGATGCTTTCTTATCCTAGGTAGATGCTTTCAGTCCAGTTCCTGATCACTCTCCTTGGCATTTCTCAAGGCTCGATCCCTACCAGTGCTGACACAACAGCACTCCTGACTTTTTTGGTGTATTTGGTACTGAGTTCATGCCTGTAATCCAAGCGATTGAAGGGGGCTGAGATCTGAGTAAAGCAGTTCAAAGGCAGCCCTGTCATTGAAAGCAGAGAGACTCTTATTTTCCTTCATCACTAAAGAAACAGAAAGTAGGGTTGTTTCTCTAAAGGCAAGGTGGTTCCCAAAGCTGAAGAAATCAAGAACCATACCCAGGCCAGAATCAGTATAAGAGAGAACTCTGGAGCCACAGGTCAGTGACAGCCCCGAGAACCATAATACACCCCTAGGAACCACACATAAGTACAACATAGAAAACTGGATAAAATGGGAGACAGACGGACAGACAGAGTTTTGACATATACATGTGGGTCGGGATTCACCATGGTGTGAACTTCTCTTGTAATAAAAATCTCATGGTGAGACTCGTTTGCATATCCTTATCTACTTTACTATTATGTTACATGAGGAGAATTCAAGGTAGGTTATAGGAAGATATGAAGAAATAACCGGGAAATAAGCAGGGAAGCCCAAACAACGTTTTGCTGAAGATTTCATATTTAATCTTCATCTGGAAACCAAGTCCATCCTTATCTGAATGTAATCTTTCATGGTAACAGATGTTTGGACTTGTATTAAGATTATGGTTCAGCAGGCACTTTCAAGGTCCAGAGAAATTTCCTAATGCATAATTAAATCACACACCAACGTCTTTACGTTTTGAATTTTCCAATTTTCCTACCTATGTTTCTTTGACGGGTGAAGTGAGTAATTAATGAATACGCAGTGAATGAGCCAACCACCTATGCTGCAGAGATACCAGTGAGATCTTGGCAGAAGTAATTAGACATAATGGGTAGTTGAGGTATGGCACCCTCGTAGAACCTTGTGTGAAAATGAGTCACAGCTCTCCTTTATCAGCTGAATTCTTGCCTGTGTCTACCAATGTCAGACAAGAAATGGACGGGAAGTGTAAGAAGGGCCAGTTGTCCTGTTTTGGATGGGAAGGGGTGTGTCCGTGGACGTAGGCAGATGTGGGCGGGACTTCCTGGATGGGCGCCCCGGAAGTGAGGAGGCTGACCTGCGTCACAAAGCTGGCACCCCTCCCAGCGGCGGCCCCACACAGAAGGAGAGGTTGCCAAGGGAAAACTGCCTGCTGGGTCTACTGCCTTCCCAGTGAAGAAGGGATCCCACACTGCTGGGTTCACTGGTGAGTCCAGGAAACTTTCAAAGACCCATGAGACTCTTCGCTCTTCGTCCTTCTTTCAACTCCACCATGTGTATGTTAGCTGCTTGCCACATGGGTTTTATCTTGAATATCACTCTCTGAACACTAGCTTTCTCCCTTCTTCCCTATGTGTCACCAGGTAGCCCCCAGAGTTTCCTTAAAGTAGGCACCATGATCCATGAACAAAGTTACTGGAACCCATTTCCTGTCCAGACTTCACAAAATGTCCATTTTGCTCCCCACTCACGGGACCTCTTTTCCTTTTCCTGTCATGATTTAGTGGGTGAGAGCAAACACAGGACTTCTTGGCTCTGGCTCTAGTTCATATTGCAAAAGCACATAAATTATGATGTAATGGAATACCGACTGAGCTTGACAAACTGGACGGATTTCAGCTTGAAAATAAAAACTATGCCTAAGCCACTAAGGACACGTATTTCAGCACATCTTTCACGGATGCACGTGTTGAGATAAATATCAGAGTTGATGGGAAGGTTTGTGGGTGTTTCTCTCTTACTTCTAAACATCTTAGAGTTTAATTCATCTGAACGTAATGCTACTTGCCTTGGCTATTGGCCCCGGCAAGTGTTCTTGAAGCTGAGGACGCTCGGTGAAATACGATTTGCTACCTTTCTAATCTTCACTTTGAAAGTGAAATATATGCATTGGAAAAGGGAATTACTTGGCGGATATGTGTAGCTTGGGTCAGCTGTGCCTCGTTTAGACACCGTGATAAGAATGGATGCGCAAAGCCCTGGGTGCTTTTGTTTGGAAACGTATTTCGAGAGCAAGCCAGAAACGGTATTTTGGTTCAAACTGGACCATAGTGACCGTAAGACGGCTCGGGGACCGTTCCCCAGAAAGGAAATCAATCCCCGGCCCGGCCAAAAGCTACTCAGGAGGGTAAATAAAGCTTCAGAGCGCGTATAGACGTTTCCTATGAGTTTTGGGGATTTCTAAAATGACACAGTTTTAAAATTTGGTTTTGATGGAATTATTCATGATTTTGCTGAGATCCTTTTTCTGCCCACAGGATTGCGGAGAATACTCTGCCTGTCAGAATGGAAGAAGGTACATATCTTCCTTAGTTCATTCCTGGATAGACTCTGGGTTTGTACAGTAGATGTTTCCCTTCTTACTTTTTCCTCTTTCTTTCTCTCTCTCTCTTTCTTTCTCTCTTTCTTTTTCTTTCTTTCTCTTCATTCTTTCTTGCTCGCTTTCTTTTCTTTCTTGCTTTCCTTTCTTATTTGTTTCTGTTGAAACCTACAGTGCATAATGTCATGAGCTCATCAAGAAAAACATGCTTTTGTGGGATGTTAGCTGAACATCGAAACTTTTGGTAATGAATTTGAGTTTCACAGGTGGTTTAGGAAAGGGAAGGATGGAAGTGAACTGGGTAATTGATGCCTTTGGTAAGTGTGAATGCAGAAATGCCTAACCCCCTCAGTGATGAACTTTGTGATTGTACACAAGTCATCTCAGAAATGAGTTTCTCTACTGTTATTCCTTGGTCCACTTTCAAACTTTTCATAATAATGGTTCTCAAAAAATGCAGACAATGAAAGTGTAATCAAAGTGAAAGGATTGTCTTTTCGTAAAGCTAGGTTTTGGAACCCTTTTCTTTTTCAGGTGGATCTGTGGATCCTGAAAGGTTATTGCAGTGCCCCTATGATCAAACTCACAAGATCAGGTCTGGCAGATTCCCATACCACCTTGTAAAATGCAAAAAGGTAAATGTCACCTGAAAATGGAGAGGTGTCACCACATGAAATCCTACTTTGAAGGATCCCATGTAGCCACTGGGAAGGAAATAATGGTGTCAATGTCCAGGGGGAAGGAGCAAAGAAAGACTATTTTGTGATTTCAGGACCACTTTTAGCCCACATGTGCATTGGAGTCCTACAGAATTACAATGCACCTTGTGTGGAAATAGAGCTCCACATTGCAGAGCACAGGAAGGTGTTTTCTGGTGGACCAGCATTCCTTCAGCAAGACCAAGCTTGCTAACAAGCGGTGCCATTCTTCTTCACTCTTGCCTAGTCTCCAAAAGACAAGTATCTAATTTTTAAATTGAAAAGGCCATGTCAGAAATCTACTTCATTTGTTTCTGAGAGGGCTTTCCAATGGAAAGGTTTGGCTATCAGAAGAGGGGCCCAAAGGAGATCAAAGAGATTTTGCTGGCATCTCTTTTCTACCCTCAGTATATGGATTTCACAGTAGCTATTTTGCAGTCAGCAAAAACTACACACTATTTGAAGGTTGATATGTTTTGTGCAAATGAAATCTCTTATCTTCAAATACCATTGCTGTTGAAAACTTGAAATCTGGGGCACAATGTGTCTCCTTCTGCTTAAAGCAGATATGAATAGCAGCAGACACCAACTGGGGAGCATTTTCTAAGGAACCCTTTCCCTCTTGGTGCAGTGTCCATTTTGCTCTGGTACACAATCAGTGGACATTTGAGTCACAGGAGGGGCAAACAAGGCCACAACCCAAAAGGGATGCTGGGTGTCATATTTTGTATTTGCAACCTGGTTCCACAGAATCATCCTGATATAGCTGCCAAACTAGCTACTTGTCCCTTCAATGCTCGCCACCTTATTGCCCGTGATCAACTCAGTTACCATATGGCAACTTGTATGGACAAACCATCTGTTGAAGACAACCGGGGTGAGTCTGACCTCTACTGCATGATTCAAATGCGATTGGGCAGTTAAGAGTGTCACATAGTTGTGATGTTGTATGTCCTCTTTTATGTAGTGAACATCATTCCCACCGAGATTCAGGATGAGTGGTCTGGAACCACAGGGCAATTTCCTTCCTGTGCTGAAGATTGGGATAAAGGTAGGTCGCTGGTTCTGTAGTTCTCTGTCTGCCACGTCAAATGTGAACTATACCAGGAGTGTAAATGCTGTGCTTTCAACTCACAAGTACTCTGTAAACGGCTCTGATGGCAAACCTTTGGCTGTGTAGCAATCGGAAGAAAAGTATTTTCATCTTGCCATGGGGAGATATGCAGTGTGAACCGAACTAAAATGCCTGTCTCAAACCCACATCTACTATGCCAATGAATTCGTCAGGGCTTTTCCTTTGGTGTTCATTTACGTGTCACAGTTATGTCTTGCCTTCCTGTGGTGAATATTACTTCTGTGTGTTTGTCTGAAAGGAAGTCAGTCTCTTATGCAACCCCACCTAAATGTCTTGGTTTCCTTTGGTAGAATGCTTGGAACATCCTAGCCCAAGTTTCATTTGGGGCACGGGGAATTCCTCAAGCAAAAGCAGGTAAGGACTCACTGGCTTCACCTCACACACATTACACTGTCCTGTGTAAAATCACCTGGCAAGAGTCATGGATACCCAGCTTTGTGTCCTCTCTAATCCTAAAAGTTCAGTTCCAAACCCCTGGTATTCTTAGGCTTTCCCAGTGTCATGCACAGACTGATTCTCTTGTGGAGTCCCAATGTCTAAGAAGAAACAGCATTATGGAAAGTAATGAAAACTAGAATATCCTGGGCCAAAGCAAGGTCCTATGCATTGTCAATTGCTGAGTTGGTGTTGAGGAAAGAGTTGGCCAATATCGATGCCAACAGCTATAATATTGGTGACTCAGTTTCTATCTTTTCATTATCCATTGATTGTATACAATTACTCTTGGTGGTGGTGGCGGTGGTGGTGGTGGTGGTGATGGTCCTGAGTGGCTATAAGCCTGGAGATGGTCCCTGTACCTCCCCTTTTCAGCAGAAGTCAAGTGCTGTTTCATTGGAGCCACAGACCCCTGCCAATTGCATAGAGCTTAACTGTAGAGAAGACTTTCCTGGGTTTCCCCTTAGCTCAGTGTGCTGTCCTGCTAGGATTTCAGGAGAGATGCATTGAACAAATTTTTAAAGTGACTCTGCAAATGCCAACAAGTAGCTTTCAACAGCATTGCCCTTGAGAGCCTCTGCTACTTCTCAATTCCCAAATTGATTATAGAGGTATGACAGCAGGAAGAGAATTGATCCTCCTTCAAGAGAGGTTCCTGTCTGCTTGTTAGTGGCTTGTCTGCTTCTTGGTGGCTTAATATATCCACTGAGTCAATATATGCATTCAATATAGACTAGAGAAAAAGTATTGCTAGGAATTTCTTTTTGCACATTCCCTATTTCATGATTTTGAATTACTTATGAAAACTATTTAAGGAAAATCGAAAAGGCAGACCTAAAGAGTACCATTGTTAATGAGTAGGATATATATGGAACTCTTATGTGTATACATCTATCACATCAAAGACATCGAGAAAAGAAATGAAGAGAAATCACATAATCAGAGATGTTTGAAAACATTTTTATTCTTTGCCACTTCCTATAAACCATTAAAATTTCCCAGGGACATTTCCAATTGCATCGGTATTTTGTGCATGATTCTACACATTTGAGATCTTGTTCATAGTGTGATGGCATGTTTGGATTAACATAGGCCCCTCTTTCTATGCAACTGACTTTGGCATATTTTATATTCACAGAAGGAATTGAGGAATAGCTAGAAAGCTTCCTGAGATACATCTATTTAGAGGGTAAGTCTGTGGGTTATTACATATAAGTGAACAGAGAGCTGGTTATTATCTGGGGTAAATCAGTTGTCCTGACGTATGATGTTGCTGGTATGCAATCACCGCACCGTCTTCTTGGGCTTCATTCCACCGGCACGGATCACATGAGCCACAGGGTGAATTGTGATGCGGAAAGGCTATGTTTCCAAGGGGCATTCTTGGTAGAGCTGTCCATGTGAAACCATGATCCTAGAATTAATTTCCCTTTTCCAACCTGGTGTCCCAAGTTGAACCCATCTTGTTCTTCTTTGGACGCGGAAAAGGAAATAGTGTGCTTGTGAACTGAAGAAAGCAACTGTTTACCATTTAGCATTCCATGGAATTGTGGCTTTTGTGTTTTGTGGTGAACCTTACATGCGTTCATAATCATGTTTTGTTGCGTGATTAGAGAATTCCAAGTACTTACATGTGCAATCAATAACGTTTAGTTCTCTCATCAAATTGAGATTAGTGCTGAAATATTGTTTATATTTATCATGGCTGTCTTTCCAACCACGAAAGGTCTGACTTGGTAGAGCTGAAATTTGAGCCTCGTATGATTTGACCTGTCATTCATTGTGAAGAGTAGAGCTGGTGGCAACTTCAGATCATGTATGTTACTGTAGAACCTCGCAATTTCTCTCTGTACCGGGATCTGTCATTGATGCCAGCAGGATGAAGAACAATATAAAATTTCTATGCATTTATGTGTGTACCTGTGTCAAGATGTATACTAATCATTGATAGGTTTCTGCAATTGGAAAGGTTTGCACGTATGTGCCCTTTTTTGTCTTCCTTACGCTGTGATTTTTACTCCTCTGTACTCATTGGGATTTTCCCCCTGACAAATGTTATCATAGTACATTTTTTGTTTTCTTTTTGGTGTTAGTATTTTGGGTTGTTTGTTAGTTTCTTTTTTGAAATGTTGTAGCTCAGAATCGTGACATCGTCCTTATTGAACACAGGTAGGCTTTTGTATTCCATCCCTTTCCATTCATATGTCTTTTACATGATGCTTGATAAGCATGTGTAGGAAACTTCTTGTTTGATCATCCATCGTTTTGTGTATATTTTCATGCATTAGAATTTGAGAAGAATTCTGCTCATCTTACTTTCAAACAGGAGGAAATCCTTTCTGCAGTCCTGCTGTGAAGCACCGGACTGCTTTTTTCTCTTTCAGGGCGATGTGTTATACATCATTGCTATTAAACTAATACGGATCTATTACAAGAGGTTCCATGATGTTGTTGAGATTGACCACATTCCTTTGAGTACTCTTTGAGTAATTTCTTATAGTTTTTGGAAAATATGTTTCTTTTTTTGGTAAGGTATAGTGGTCTAACGCATGTGTCAGTTAATGGTTTCCTTATATCTCGAACATTAGTATGGCACCTCAAGTAATTCTCCCCTCAACCTCCCACTCAGAACTTCTTGTATTTCTCTTCCCATCCCTATGTAAAATAAATGCATAAATGTGTAAAGAAAAGAAAAACGTGCCAGGAAACAATGTCAGATACGGTAACCTGTTGAGACAATCCACAAGGGGAAAGTGGAGAAAAGAAACTGATTTACATAGTTTATTAAGATCAAAAATTCTCAGAAAGATCTCTTGTTTCCATGTCTGATTGTTAAATTCGTTAGTCCCGTCCATATGGTCTCATGTGCATATCTGTTGAATGACTGTGATCCACTACTGGCAAATGCAAACTGTTCACTACATGTTACACAGGAGGGAAACGTAAATATGGAGGTTCCCTATGACCCACAATCCAAACCCTGGGCATTTCCCGAAATGTCCAGAAGGGTGGGCATGCTGAGGCTCCTAGCACAGTGATGTTCACTGCCGCATTATTTCCTGTGGCTTATGTATGCAACCAACTGAGAGGACCCTAAGTAGGGATTAAGGCAACGGAGTATTGATACACAGTGGTATTCTGCGCTGCCATTCACACTAATGACATCGCCCCAATCTGAACCCAAATGGAGGGGCACCGAACCAAAGCATGGTAAGTGAAGTAAGGCAGAGCCAATGGCTCATGAAGAATTTGGCACCAGCTATTAAAAGAAAGGATTCTCGGCTGGGAGATTCTCACAGAAAGAAAGTGCTTCCTTAGCATGCATGAAGCCTTGGGTTTGATTCCACAGGACCACAGAACTCGTGGTGTGGACGAAGTGGTAGAGCTCTAGTGGATAAACCCCGAGAGTCCTGCCAGGGCCCTGCGATCAAGGGCCAAGACTGGCCTAAAGCAAAATAAAATTAAAACATATTGCAGAATGGATTTTCCTAGGGTCAATTTTCACATGATCACACACTTTAAAATATATACTCAGAAGAGACCCAGTCTAATTCTCAGAAGCTGTGCATATGTTTGTTTTGTTGCTATGGATAATGAGCTCAAGAAAGCCAGCTAGTCTCACCGCTAGTTGCCAATGTGCTAATTTATCACTGCCACATCCCCGGTAGTTGCTTGTTGCTCTTCGGCTGCCCAGAGACATATACTCAAGCTTCCTTTTCCTAGGAATGTGAGATACTGCTAATTCTCATTCATTCCCTTTCAGGAATGATTCATCAGGCAAAACACATTGGTTCCAGGTTTTACTTCAGTTTTAATGAGTTACAATATTAAATGTATTATGACTCTCAGGACATGAATGGATTTTCATTTATGTTGTCAACTCGCCCCAATTTCTTTGGAAAATACCTTGCTTGCCCTGAATCCTCATCACAGAACCCAGGGGCCTGTACATTACCCCTTTTAGTTTGACTGGGAAAATACAGGTAAGGAAAACCTGATGGTGAACTTAAGGAAGTGCCTAGGTTTCTCTTAGGGAAGACAACCACTCTGTTCTTTCCAGTGCAGTCAGGTTTGTATGTGAGTATCCTCAGGCAGTATCAACCCTATTCTTCTAAATGAGAACATGGTTGCAACTCATGTCCTCTCAATGCCTTCTTTGGAAAGTTGTCAACAGTCTGAGAAACATTTCTGGCCTAATATTTGTCATGCATAACTCTGTCGAACTTTGCCTGAGCGAGTGATAATCCCCACTGTGTGTATGACTGCTTGTGATACTTAACTGCAAGGGAACACCTGACAGAAAATGGCATCCAAAATTGTTGGAGTGTAGTGAAAAGTTGCACTTCCATGACAGGTTACAGCTAAGTGGTGAGAATCTGACCAGTACACGGCTCTCAAGGGGAAAGGAAAGTTTTTGTGTTTGACCATGTACAGGTATTTTTACCAAGTGCTTAAGGTAGAGTGCACTCACAGTAACCCAGGACTCTCTCATCATGCCTTACATGCTCAGTCTAGTTTCCTTTGTAGCAGCATATGTGTAAATTGCACCACATTCTTCTTCTACTACTGCTATTCCTTTGCATTCCTTTGGTGCAATGGATTACTCTTCACAGTTACAAGACATTGAATAAGGTTTTGGAAGTTCAGAGATGGGAAAGTACTCATCACAAGGGCATTTGAGAAGTTTAGTGTTCACCAAGGAAAATTTGATCTTCATTGGTTCTCTGATTTTCATGGTGAAAATGTGATCCCTTCTGGGAATGACCCTTTTTTGCCACCAAGGTTCCTTGGGTTTTACTATGAGCGGTACTGGTGGGATTCCTCCGATAATCTGATCAGCAAGTGCAGCTCGATGGGTGAACCCTATCATGATGCAATCATGGCTTGGAATGGTGTGGAACCAGTAGTCTACAGGGAAATATCTACATATTCTGTACTGGCAGCAGCCTAGACAACAGAACAACAGCCAGTCCTCTGCCAGAAAATGGAGTTGGACATTTGGGACAATTTAGCTCCTCATTCCCCAATGTCTTGGAACACGTAGCCAGAATCCTATTCAAAGAAGCCACCTAGAGGTCTCATTCACCCATGTTGTTAGTTCGGGAGGGAACTGGAAGTCACCATGGAATTCATGAAACTGTTATCCTCAGCGGAATTGTGGCACCCTCCTTTATGTAGAACAGCTTTGAATATGAGTGGAAAGATTCTCATTAATATTTTTGTGTAATCAAAGTGGATTCCTCATCAAAATTGACAAGGAATGGACTATCAGATCCTTCATGAAAGTATTGGTTCAGCACAATGGAGATGGTAAATTTTGCCCAATACACAGGGGCTGTATTAGTGCAGGTCAGTTTCTTTCCCATTGTGCTTTTAGCCTGACAACAGATGTGCTTTAGAATAGTCCACCTTTGCTGAGTGTGTCCGGGCTGAGATGCG
Source organism: Megascapheus bottae (assembly GCF_031878675.1). Classification (NCBI taxonomy): domain Eukaryota; kingdom Metazoa; phylum Chordata; class Mammalia; order Rodentia; family Geomyidae; genus Megascapheus; species Megascapheus bottae. Next base: position 295,013 of record NC_143548.1, on the reverse strand, counting down.
ACACGGTACTTGTCAGTACAAATGGACATTAATCTTTGAAATCCTCTGCTTCGCTGTCATTACAAACATGGATATGCATGATTTCTAAGACCCTCATTGGTACCACCATAAGCAGGACTATGGAAAGAATATTCAAAGTGCAAGATAGCTTCATTAGTGGTTCCACTAACACCATCTGCACGGATGCCCCGTTCATTATGAAGATGCAAACCATATCTCTGGGCAATGTGTGCATGTGTACTAGGATACATAGAGCGTATAGTACAAGACATTTTGAGCAAGAGCCTGAAGAGACGTTCCATCTTGGCTTTTCAGGAAGTCCAGTTGTCAGCAGGTATGAGTTCCATGAAATGTCTCGACACAGGTTATGTTTCAGACATCTGACCCCAAGGTCAACGTATGAATGAAGGCAGTCTGTTGTTGCTTCGATGCTGTAACGAAGGCTCAGAGCCTGCAGGTAATTCTATTTCTGCAGGGTAGGTTAAATCCCCTTATGGGTCCCACAAGTATGCATTGGGCATAATGAAAAATTCACTTCTCTTGTGAAATTCGGTGTCATGAATGGCCGAAGATCCCTACCTGATTCCTGACCAGGACCACACTTGGGTATTGAGATGTGTAGGGTTTCCGATTGTACCTGTCACGGTTCCTGTATATCAGTGCAAAAAAGGATAACCTCTGAGAAACCCTTGTTGAAATCCAAATTGCCATTCAAATACATCATGTTCCTATGACACTTCCATAAATTTAGGTGATGCTTGTCAAAGAATTCACTGCTTGCACAAAGAATCCATAGCTTGATTGCCTCTTTGTGCCAGTGTCCCTCATATCACCCCGAAACTTCAAACAAACTCCATCGAGTCAGAAACTTGTTTTTTTCTTTCTCAGCAGGATCCAATCATTAACATACATTGAGGTCTCTCTCGTCAATGCGGTTGTCTGTGTGTGTGTGTGTGTGTGTGTGTGTGTGTGTGTCTGTGTCTGTGTCTGTCTGTCTGGTGTGTGTGTGTGTGTGTGTGTGCGATTGGGTGTCTCTCTGTTTCTCTAATTTGTTTGACGGTGTTCACCTCATTCCTTTCTTCCATGCTCAAATTATACATGGAAGAGCAAAAGTACATAATTCCTTCTTATCCTAGATAGATGCTTTCTTATCCTAGGTAGATGCTTTCAGTCCAGTTCCTGATCACTCTCCTTCGCATTTCTCAAGGCTCGATCCCTACCAGTGCTGACACAACAGCACTCCTGACTTTTTTGGTGTATTTGGTACTGAGTTCATGCCTGTAATCCAGGCGATTGAAGGGGGCTGAGATCTGAGTAAAGCAGTTCAAAGGCAGCCCTGTCATTGAAAGCAGAGAGACTCTTATTTTCCTTCATCACTAAAGAAACAGAAAGTAGGGTTGTTTCTCTAAAGGCAAGGTGGTTCCCCCAGCTGAAGAAATCAAGAACCATACCCAGGCCAGAATCAGTATAAGAGAGAACTCTGGAGCCACAGATCAGTGACAGCCCCGAGAACCATAATACACCCCTAGGAACCACACATAAGTACAACATAGAAAACTGGATAAAAAGGGAGACAGACGGACAGACAGAGTTTTGACATATACATGTGGGTCGGGATTCACCATGGTGTGAACTTCTCTTGTAATAAAAATCTCATGGTGAGACTCGTTTGCATATCCTTATCTACTTTACTATTATGTTACATGAGGAGAATTCAAGGTAGGTTATAGGAAGATATGAAGAAATAACCGGGAAATAAGCAGGGAAGCCCAAACAACGTTTTGCTGAAGATTTCATATTTAATCTTCATCTGGAAACCAAGTCCATCCTTATCTGAATGTAATCTTTCATGGTAACAGATGTTTGGACTTGTATTAAGATTATGGTTCAGCAGGCACTTTCAAGGTCCAGAGAAATTTCCTAATGCATAATTAAATCACACACCAACGTCTTTACGTTTTGAATTTTCCAATTTTCCTACCTATGTTTCTTTGACGGGTGAAGTGAGTAATTAATGAATACACAGTGAATGAGCCAACCACCTATGCTGCAGAGATACCAGTGAGATCTTGGCAGAAGTAATTAGACATAATGGGTAGTTGAGGTATGGCACCCTCGTAGAACCTTGTGTGAAAATGAGTCACAGCTCTCCTTTATCAGCTGAATTCTTGCCTGTGTCTACCAATGTCAGACAAGAAATGGACGGGAAGTGTAAGAAGGGCCAGTTGTCCTCTTTTGGATGGGAAGGGGTGTGTCCGTGGACGTAGGCGGAAGTGGGCGGGACTTCCTGGATGGGCGCCCCGGAAGTGAGGAGGCTGACCTGCGTCACAAAGCTGGGACCCCTCCCAGCGGCGGCCCCACACAGAAGGAAAGGTTGCCAAGGGAAAACTGCCTGCTGGGTCTACTGCCTTCCCAGTGAAGAAGGGATCCCACACTGCTGGGTTCACTGGTGAGTCCAGGAAACTTTCAAAGACCCATGAGACTCTTCGCTCTTCGTCCTTCTTTCAACTCCACCATGTGTATGTTAGCTGCTTGCCACGTGGGTTTTATCTTGAATATCACTCTCTGAATACTAGCTTTCTCCCTTCTTCCCTATGTGTCACCAGGTAGCCCCCAGAGTTTCCTTAAAGTAGGCACCATGATCCATGAACAAAGTTACTGGAACCCATTTCCTGTCCAGACTTCACAAAATGTCCATTTTGCTCCCCACTCACGGGACCTCTTTTCCTTTTCCTGTCATGATTTAGTGGGTGAGAGCAAACCCAGGACTTCTTGGCTCTGGCTCTAGTTCATATTGCAAAAGCACATAAATTATGATGTAGTGGACTACCGACTGAGCTTGACAAACTGGACGGATTTCAGCTTGAAAATAAAAACTATGCCTAAGCCACTAAGGACACGTATTTCAGCACATCTTTCACGGATGCATGTGTTGAGATAAATATCAGAGTTGATGGGAACGTTTGTGGGTGTTTCTCTCTTACTTCTAAACATCTTAGAGTTTAATTCATCTGAACGTAATGCTACTTGCCTTGGCTGTTGGCCCCGGCAAGTGTTCTTGAAGCTGCGGACGCTCGGTGAAATACGATTTGCTACCTTTCTAATCTTCACTTTGAAAGTGAAATATATGCATTGGAAAAGGGAATTACTTGGCGGATATGTGTAGCTTGGGTCAGCTGTGCCTCGTTTAGACAAGAATGGATGCGCAAAGCCCTGGGTGCTTTTGTTTGGAAACGTATTCCGAGAGCAAGCCAGAAACGGTATTTTGGTTCAAACTGGACCATAGTGACCGTAAGACGGCTCGGGGACCGTTCCCCAGAAAGGAAATCAATCCCCGGCCCGGCCAAAAGCTACTCAGGAGGGTAAATAAAGCTTCAGAGCGCGTATAGACGTTTCCTATGAGTTTTGGGGATTTCTAAAATGACACAGTTTTAAAATTTGGTTTTGATGGAATTATTCATGATTTTGCTGAGATGCTTTTTCTGCCCACAGGATTGCGGAGAATACTCTGCCTGTCAGAATGGAAGAAGGTACAGATCTTCCTTAGTTCATTCCTGGATAGACTCTGGGTTTGTACAGTAGATGTTTCCCTTCTTACTTTTTCCTCTTTCTTTCTCTCTCTCTCTTTCTTTCTCTCTTTCTTTTTCTTTCTTTCTCTTCATTCTTTCTTGCTCGCTTTCTTTTCTTTCTTGCTTTCTTTTCTTATTTGTTTCTGTTGAAACCTACAGTGCATAATGTCATGAGCTCATCAAGAAAAACATGCTTTTGTGGGATGTTAGCTGAACATCGAAACTTTTGGTAATGAATTTGAGTTTCACAGGTGGTTTAGGAAAGGGAAGGATGGAAGTGAACTGGGTAATTGATGCCTTTGGTAAGTGTGAATGCAGAAATGCCTAACCCCCTCAGTGATGAACTTTGTGATTGTACACAAGTCATCTCAGAAATGAGTTTCTCTACTGTTATTCCTTGGTCCACTTTCAAACTTTTCATAATATTGGTTCTCAAAAAATGCAGACAATGAAAGTGTAATCAAAGTGAAAGGATTGTCTTTTCCCAAAGCTAGGTTTTGGAACCCTTTTCTTTTTCAGGTGGATCTGTGGATCCTGAAAGGTTATTGCAGTGCCCCTATGATCAAACTCACAAGATCAGGTCTTGCAGATTCCCATACCACCTTGTAAAATGCAAAAAGGTAAATGTCACCTGAAAATGGAGAGGTGTCACCACATGAAATCCTACTTTTAAGGATCCCATGTAGCCACTGGGAAGGAAATAATGGTGTCAATGTCCAGGGGGAAGGAGCAAAGAAAGACTATTTTGTGATTTCAGGACCACTTTTAGCCCACATGTGCATTGGAGTCCTACAGAATTACAATGCACCTTGTGTGGAAATAGAGCTCCACATTGCAGAGCACAGGAAGGTGTTTTCTGGTGGACCAGCATTCCTTCAGCAAGACCAAGCTTGCTAACAAGCGGTGCCATTCTTCTTCACTCTTGCCTAGTCTCCAAAAGACAAGTATCTAATTTTTAAATTGAAAAGGCCATGTCAGAAATCTACTTCATTTGTTTCTGAGAGGGCTTTCCAATGGAAAGGTTTGGCTATCAGAAGAGGGGCCCAAAGGAGATCAAAGAGATTTTGCTGGCATCTCTTTTCTACCCTCAGTATATGGATTTCACAGTAGCTATTTTGCAGTCAGCAAAAACTACACACTATTTGAAGGTTGATATGTTTTGTGCAAATGAAATCTCTTATCTTCAAATACCATTGCTGTTGAAAACTTGAAATCTGGGGCAGAATGTGTCTCCTTCTGCTTAAAGCAGATATGAATAGCAGCAGACACCAACTGGGGAGCATTTTCTAAGGAACCCTTTCCCTCTTGGTGCAGTGTCCATTTTGCTCTGGTACACAATCAGTGGACATTTGAGTCACAGGAGGGGCAAACAAGGCCACAACCCAAAAGGGATGCTGGGTGTCATATTTTGTATTTGCAACCTGGTTCCAGAGAATCATCCTGATATAGCTGCCAAACTAGCTACTTGTCCCTTCAATGCTCGCCACCTTATTGCCCGTGATAACTCAGTTACCATATGGCAACTTGTATGGACAAACCATCTGTTGAAGACAACCGGGGTGAGTCTGACCTCTACTGCATGATTCAAATGCGAGTGGGCCAGTTAAGAGTGTCACATAGTTGTGATGTTGTATGTCCTCTTTTATGTAGTGAACATCATTCCCACCGAGATTCAGGATGAGTGGTCTGGAACCACAGGGCAATTTCCTTCCTGTGCTGAAGTTTGGGATAAAGGTAGGTCGCTGGTTCTGTAGTTCTGTGTCTGCCACGTCAAATGTGAACTATACCAGGAGTGTAAATGCTGTGCTTTCAACTCACAAGTACTCTGTAAACGGCTCTGATGGCAAACCTTTTGCTGTGTAGCAATCGGAAGAAAAGTATTTTCATCTTGCCATGGGGAGATATGCAGTGTGAACCGAACTAAAATGCCTGTCTCAAACCCACATCTACTATGCCAATGAATTCGTCAGGGCTTTTCCTTTGGTGTTCATTTACGTGTCACGGTTATGTCGTGCCTTCCTGTGGTGAATATTACTTGTGTGTGTTTGTCTGAAAGGAAGTCAACCCCACCTAAATGTCTTGGTTTCCTTTGGTAGAATGCTTGGAACATCCTAGCCCAAGTTTCATTTGGGGCACGGGGAATTCCTCAAGCAAAAGCAGGTAAGGACTCACTGGCTTCACCTCACACACATTACACTGTCCTGTGTAAAATCACCTGGCAAGACTCATGGATACCCAGCTTTGTGTCCTCTCTAATCCTAAAAGTTCAGTTCCAAACCCCTGGTATTCTTAGGCTTTCCCAGTGTCATGCACAGACTGATTCTCTTGTGGAGTCCCAATGTCTAAGAAGAAACAGCATTATGGAAAGTAATGAAAACTAGAATATCCTGGGCCAAAGCAAGGTCCTATGCATTGTCAATTGCTGAGTTGGTGTTGAGGAAAGAGTTGGCCAATATCGATGCCAACAGCTATAATATTGGTGACTCAGTTTCTATCTTTTCATTATCCATTGATTGTATACAATTACTCTTGGTGGTGGTGGCGGTGGTGGTGGTGCTGGTGATGGTCCTGAGTGGCTATAAGCCTGGAGATGGTCCCTGTACCTCCCCTTTTCAGCAGAAGTCAAGTGCTGTTTCATTGGAGCCACAGACCCCTGCCAATTGCATAGAGCTTAACTGTAGAGAAGACTTTCCTGGGTTTCCCCTTAGCTCAGTGTGCTGTCCTGCTAGGATTTCAGGAGAGATGCATTGAACAAATTTTTAAAGTGACTCTGCAAATGCCAACAAGTAGCTTTCAACAGCATTGCCCTTGAGAGCCTCTGCTACTTCTCAATTCCCAAATTGATTATAGAGGTATGACAGCAGGAAGAGAATTGATCCTCCTTCAAGAGAGGTTCCTGTCTGCTTGTTAGTGGCTTGTCTGCTTCTTGGTGGCTTAATATATCCACTGAGTCAATATATGCATTCAATAAAGACTAGAGAAAAAGTATTGCTAGGAATTTCTTTTTGCACATTCCCTATTTCATGATTTTGAATTACTTATGAAAACTATTTAAGGAAAATCGAAAACGCAGACCTAAAGAGTACCATTGTTAATGAGTAGGATATATATGGAACTCTTATGTGTATACATCTATCACATCAAAGACATCGAGAAAAGAAATGAAGAGAAATCACATAATCAGAGATGTTTGAAAACATTTTTATTCTTTGCCACTTCCTATAAACCATTAAAATTTCCCATGGACATTTCCAATTGCATCGGTATTTTGTGCATGATTCTACACATTTGAGATCTTGTTCATAGTGTGATGGCATGTTTCGATTAACATAGGCAACTCTTTCTATGCAACTGACTTTGGCATATTTTATATTCACAGAAGGAATTGAGGAATAGCTAGAAAGCTTCCTGAGATACATCTATTTAGAGGGTAAGTCTGTGGGTTATTACATATAAGTGAACAGAGAGCTGGTTATTATCTGGGGTAAATCAGTTGTCCTGACGTATGATGTTGCTGGTATGCAATCACCGCACCGTCTTCTTGGGCTTCATTCCACCGGCACGGATCACATGAGCCACAGGGTGAATTGTGATGCGGAAAGGCTATGTTTCCAAGGGGCATTCTTGGTAGAGCTGCCCATGTGAAACCATGATCCTAGAATTCATTTCCCTTTTCCAACCTGGTGTCCCAAGTTGAACCCATCTTGTTCTTCTTTGGACGCGGAAAAGGAAATAGTGTGCTTGTGAACTGAAGAAAGCAACTGTTTACCATTTAGCATTCCATGGAATTGTGGCTTTTGTGTTTTGTGGTGAACCTTACATGCGTTCATAATCATGTTTTGTTGCGTGATTAGAGAATTCCAAGTACTTACATGTGCAATCAATAACGTTTAGTTCTCTCATCAAATTGAGATTAGTGCTGAAATATTGTTTATATTTATCATGGCTGTCTTTCCACACCACGAAAGGTCTGACTTGGTAGATCTGAAATTTGAGCCTCGTATGATTTGACCTGTCATTCATTGTGAAGAGTAGAGCTGGTGGCAACTTCAGATCATGTATGTTACTGTAGAACCTCGCAATTTCTCTCTGTACCGGGATCTGTCATTGATGCCAGCAGGATGAAGAACAATATAAAATTTCTATGCATTTATGTGTGTACCTGTGTCAAGATGTATACTAATCATTGATAGGTTTCTGCAATTGGAAAGGTTTGCACGTATGTGCCCTTTTTTGTCTTCCTTACGCTGTGATTTTTACTCCTCTGTACTCATTGGGATTTTCCCCCTGACAAATGTTATCATAGTATATTTTTTTGTTTTCTTTTTGGTGTTAGTATTTTGGGTTGTTTGTTAGTTTCTTTTTTGAAATGTTGTAGCTCAGAATCGTGACATCGTCCTTATTGAACACAGGTAGGCTTTTGTATTCCATCCCTTTCCATTCATATGTCTTTTACATGATGCTTGATAAGCATGCGTAGGAAACTTCTTCTTTGATCATCCATCGTTTTGTGTATATTTTCATGCATTAGAATTAGAGAAGAATTCTGCTCATCTTACTTTCAAACAGGAGGAAATCCTTTCTGCAGTCCTGCTGTGAAGCACCGGACTGCTTTTTTCTCTTTCAGGGCGATGTGTTATACATCATTGCTATTAAACTAATACGGATCTATTACAAGAGGGTCCATGATGTTGTTGAGATTGACCATATTCCTTTGAGTACTCTTTGAGTAATTTCTTATAGTTTTTGGAAAATATGTTTCTTTTTTTGGTAAGGTATAGTGGTCTAACGCATGTGTCAGTTAATGGTTTCCTTATATCTCGAACATTAGTATGGCACCTCAAGTAATTCTCCCCTCAACCTCCCACTCAGAACTTCTTGTATTTCTCTTCCCATCCCTATGTAAAATAAATGCATAAATGTGTAAAAAAAAGAAAAACGTGCCAGGAAACAATGTCAGATACGGTAACCTGTTGAGACAATCCACAAGGGGAAAGTGGAGAAAAGAAACTGATTTACATAGTTTATTAAGATCAAAAATTCTCAGAAAGATCTCTTGTTTCCATGTCTGATTGTTAAATTCGTTAGTCCCGTCCATATGGTCTCATGTGCATATCTGTTGAATGACTGTGATCCACTACTGGCAAATGCAAACTGTTCACTACATGTTACACAGGAGGGAAACGTAAATATGGAGGTTCCCTATGACCCACAATCCAAACCCTGGGCATTTCCCGAAATGTCCAGAAGGGTGGGCATGCTGAGGCTCCTAGCACAGTGATGTTCACTGCCGCATTATTTCCTGTGGCTTATGTATGCAACCAACTGAGAGGACCCTAAGTAGGGATTAAGGCAACGGAGTATTGATACACAGTGGTATTCTGCGCTGCCATTCACACTAATGACATCGCCCCAATCTGAACCCAAATGGAGGGGCACCGAACCAAAGCATGGTAAGTGAAGTAAGGCAGAGCCAATGGCTCATGAAGAATTTGGCACCAGCTATTAAAAGAAAGGATTCTCGGCTGGGAGATTCTCACAGAAAGAAAGTGCTTCCTTAGCATGCATGAAGCCTTGGGTTTGATTCCACAGGACCACAGAACTCGTGGTGTGGACGAAGTGGTAGAGCTCTAGTGGATAAACCCCGAGAGTCCTGCCAGGGCCCTGCGATCAAGGGCCAAGACTGGCCTAAAGCAAAATAAAATTAAAACATATTGCAGAATGGATTTTCCTAGGGTCAATTTTCACATGATCACACACTTTAAAATATATACTCAGAAGAGACCCAGTCTAATTCTCAGAAGCTGTGCATATGTTTGTTTTGTTGCTATGGATAATGAGCTCAAGAAAGCCAGCTAGTCTCACCGCTAGTTGCCAATGTGCTAATTTATCACTGCCACATCCCCGGTAGTTGCTTGTTGCTCTTCGGCTGCCCAGAGACATATACTCAAGCTTCCTTTTCCTAGGAATGTGAGATACTGCTAATTCTCATTCATTCCCTTTCAGGAATGATTCATCAGGCAAAACACATTGGTTCCAGGTTTTACTTCAGTTTTAATGAGTTACAATATTAAATGTATTATGACTCTCAGGACATGAATGGATTTTCATTTATGTTGTCAACTCGCCCCAATTTCTTTGGAAAATACCTTGCTTGCCCTGAATCCTCATCACAGAACCCAGGGGCCTGTACATTACCCCTTTTAGTTTGACTGGGAAAATACAGGTAAGGAAAACCTGATGGTGAACTTAAGGAAGTGCCTAGGTTTCTCTTAGGGAAGACAACCACTCTGTTCTTTCCAGTGCAGTCAGGTTTGTATGTGAGTATCCTCAGGCAGTATCAACCCTATTCTTCTAAATGAGAACATGGTTGCAACTCATGTCCTCTCAATGCCTTCTTTGGAAAGTTGTCAACAGTCTGAGAAACATTTCTGGCCTAATATTTGTCATGCATAACTCTGTCGAACTTTGCCTGAGCGAGTGATAATCCCCACTGTGTGTATGACTGCTTGTGATACTTAACTGCAAGGGAACACCTGACAGAAAATGGCATCCAAAATTGTTGGAGTGTAGTGAAAAGTTGCACTTCCATGACAGGTTACAGCTAAGTGGTGAGAATCTGACCAGTACACGGCTCTCAAGGGGAAAGGAAAGTTTTTGTGTTTGACCATGTACAGGTATTTTTACCAAGTGCTTAAGGTAGAGTGCACTCACAGTAACCCAGGACTCTCTCATCATGCCTTACATGCTCAGTCTAGTTTCCTTTGTAGCAGCATATGTGTAAATTGCACCACATTCTTCTTCTACTACTGCTATTCCTTTGCATTCCTTTGGTGCAATGGATTACTCTTCACAGTTACAAGACATTGAATAAGGTTTTGGAAGTTCAGAGATGGGAAAGTACTCATCACAAGGGCATTTGAGAAGTTTAGTGTTCACCAAGGAAAATTTGATCTTCATTGGTTCTCTGATTTTCATGGTGAAAATGTCATTCCTTCTGGGAATGACCCTTTTTTGCCACCAAGGTTCCTTGGGTTTTACTATGAGCGGTACTGGTGGGATTCCTCCGATAATCTGATCAGCAAGTGCAGCTCGATGGGTGAACCCTATCATGATGCAATCATGGCTTGGAATGGTGTGGAACCAGTAGTCTACAGGGAAATATCTACATATTCTGTACTGGCAGCAGCCTAGACAACAGAACAACAGCCAGTCCTCTGCCAGAAAATGGAGTTGGACATTTGGGACAATTTAGCTCCTCATTCCCCAATGTCTTGGAACACGTAGCCAGAATCCTATTCAAAGAAGCCACCTAGAGGTCTCATTCACCCATGTTGTTAGTTCGGGAGGGAACTGGAAGTCACCATGGAATTCATGAAACTGTTATCCTCAGCGGAATTGTGGCACCCTCCTTTATGTAGAACAGCTTTGAATATGAGTGGAAAGATTCTCATTAATATTTTTGTGTAATCAAAGTGGATTCCTCATCAAAATTGACAAGGAATGGACTATCAGATCCTTCATGAAAGTATTGGTTCAGCACAATGGAGATGGTAAATTTTGCCCAATACACAGGGGCTGTATTAGTGCAGGTCAGTTTCTTTCCCGTTGTGCTTTTAGCCTGACAACAGATGTGCTTTAGAATAGTCCACCTTTGCTGAGTGTGTCCGGGCTGAGATGCGACACGGTACTTGTCAGTACAAATGGACATTAATCTTTGAAATCCTCTGCTTCGCTGTCATTACAAACATGGATATGCATGATTTCTAAGACCCTCATTGGTACCACCATAAGCAGGACTATGGAAAGAATATTCAAAGTGCAAGATAGCTTCATTAGTGGTTCCACTAACACCATCTGCACGGATGCCCCGTTCATTATGAAGATGCAAACCATATCTCTGGGCAATGTGTGCATGTGTACTAGGATACATAGAGCGTATAGTACAAGACATTTTGAGCAAGAGCCTGAAGAGACGTTCCATCTTGGCTTTTCAGGAAGTCCAGTTGTCAGCAGGTATGAGTTCCATGAAATGTCTCGACACAGGTTATGTTTCAGACATCTGACCCCAAGGTCAACGTATGAATGAAGGCAGTCTGTTGTTGCTTCGATGCTGTAACGAAGGCTCAGAGCCTGCTGGTAATTCTATTTCTGCAGGGTAGGTTAAATCCCCTTATGGGTCCCACAAGTATGCATTGGGCATAATGAAAAATTCACTTGTCTTGTGAAATTCGGTGTCATGAATGGCCGAAGATCCCTACCTGATTCCTGACCAGGACCACACTTGGGTATTGAGATGTGTAGGGTTTCCGATTGTACCTGTCACGGTTCCTGTATATCAGTGCAAGAAAGGATAACCTCTGAGAAACCCTTGTTGAAATCCAAATTGCCATTCAAATACATCATGTTCCTATGACACTTCCATAAATTTAGGTGATGCTTGTCAAAGAATTCGCTGCTTGCACAAAGAATCCATAGCTTGATTGCCTCTTTGTGCCAGTGTCCCTCATATCACCCCAAAACTTCAAACAAACTCCATCGAGTCAGAAACTTGTTTTTTTCTTTCTCAGCAGGATCCAATCATTAACATACATTGAGGTCTCTCTTGTCAATGCAGTTGTCTGTGTGTGTGTGTGTGGGTGTGTGTGTGTGGGTGTGTGTGTGTGTGTGTTGGTGTCTGTCTGGTGTGTGTGTGGGTGTGTGTGTGCGATTGGGTGTCTCTCTGTTTCTCTAATTTGTTTGACAGTGTTCACCTCATTCCTTTCTTCCATGCTCAAATTATACATGGAAGAGCAAAAGTACATAATTCCTTCTTATCCTAGATAGATGCTTTCTTATCCTAGGTAGATGCTTTCAGTCCAGTTCCTGATCACTCTCCTTCGCATTTCTCAAGGCTCGATCCCTACCAGTGCTGACACAACAGCACTCCTGACTTTTTTGGTGTATTTGGTACTGAGTTCATGCCTGTAATCCAAGCGATTGAAGGGGGCTGAGATCTGAGTAAAGCAGTTCAAAGGCAGCCCTGTCATTGAAAGCAGAGAGACTCTTATTTTCCTTCATCACTAAAGAAACAGAAAGTAGGGTTGTTTCTCTAAAGGCAAGGTGGTTCCCCCAGCTGAAGAAATCAAGAACCATACCCAGGCCAGAATCAGTATAAGAGAGAACTCTGGAGCCACAGATCAGTGACAGCCCCGAGAACCATAATACACCCCTAGGAACCACACATAAGTACAACATAGAAAACTGGATAAAAAGGGAGACAGACGGACAGACAGAGTTTTGACATATACATGTGGGTCGGGATTCACCATGGTGTGAACTTCTCTTGTAATAAAAATCTCATGGTGAGACTCGTTTGCATATCCTTATCTACTTTACTATTATGTTACATGAGGAGAATTCAAGGTAGGTTATAGGAAGATATGAAGAAATAACCGGGAAATATGCAGGGAAGCCCAAACAACATTTTGCTGAAGATTTCATATTTAATCTTCATCTGGAAACCAAGTCCATCCTTATCTGAATGTAATCTTTCATGGTAACAGATGTTTGGACTTGTATTAAGATTATGGTTCAGCAGGCACTTTCAAGGTCCAGAGAAATTTCCTAATGCATAATTAAATCACACACCAACATCTTTACGTTTTGAATTTTCCAATTTTCCTACCTATGTTTCTTTGACGGGTGAAGTGAGTAATTAATGAATACGCAGTGAATGAGCCAACCACCTATGCTGCAGAGATACCAGTGTGATCTTGGCAGAAGAAATTAGACATAATGGGTAGTTGAGGTATGGCACCCTCGTAGAACCTTGTGTGAAAATGAGTCACAGCTCTCCTTTATCAGCTGAATTCTTGCCTGTGTCTACCAATGTCAGACAAGAAATGGACGGGAAGTGTAAGAAGGGCCAGTTGTCCTGTTTTGGATGGGAAGGGGTGTGTCCGTGGACGTAGGCAGATGTGGGTTGGACTTCCTGGATGGGCGCCCCGGAAGTGAGGAGGCTGACCTGCGTCACAAAGCTGGCACCCCTCCCAGTGGCGGCCCCACACAGAAGGAAAGGTTGCCAAGGGAAAACTGCCTGCTGAGTCTACTGCCTTCCCAGTGAAGAAGGGATCCCACACTGCTGGGTTCACTGGTGAGTCCAGGAAACTTTCAAAGACCCATGAGACTCTTCGCTCTTCGTCCTTCTTTCAACTCCACCATGTGTATGTTAGCTGCTTGCCACGTGGGTTTTATCTTGAATATCACTCTCTGAACACTACTTTCTCCCTTCTTCCCTTTGTGTCACCAGGTAGCCCCCAGAGTTTCCTTAAAGTAGGCACCATGATCCATGAACAAAGTTACTGGAACCCATTTCCTGTCCAGACTTCACAAAATGTCCATTTTGCTCCCCACTCACGGGACCTCTTTTCCTTTTCCTGTCATGATTTAGTGGGTGAGAGCAAACACAGGACTTCTTGGCTCTGGCTCTAGTTCATATTGCAAAAGCACATAAATTATGATGTAGTGGACTACCGACTGAGCTTGACAAACTGGACGGATTTCCGCTTGAAAATAAAAACTATGCCTAAGCCACTAAGGACACGTATTTCAGCACATCTTTCACGGATGCATGTGTTGAGATAAATATCAGAGTTGATGGGAAGGTTTGTGGGTGTTTCTCTCTTACTTCTAAACATCTTAGAGATTAATTCATGTGAACGTAATGCTACTTGCCTTAGCTCTTGGCCCCGGCAAGTGTTCTTGAAGCTGCGGACGCTCGGTGAAATACGATTTACTACCTTTCTAATATTCACTTTGAAAGTGAAATATATGCAGTGGAAAAGGGAATTACTTGGCGGAAATGTGTAGCTTGGGTCAGCTGTGCCTCATTTAGACACCTTGATAAGAATGGATGCACAAAGCCCTGGGTGCTTTTGTTTGGAAACGTATTCCGAGAGCAAGCCAGAAACGGTATTTTGGTTCAAACTGGACCATAGTGACCGTAAGACGGCTCGGGGACCGTTCCCCAGAAAGGAAATCAATCCCCGGGCCCGGCCAAAACCTACTCAGGAGGGTAAATAAAGCTTCAGAGCGCGTATAAACGTTTCCTATGAGTTTTGGGGATTTCTAAAATGACACAGTTTTAAAATTTGGTTTTGATGGAATTATTCATGATTTTGCTGAGATGCTTTTTCTCCCCACAGGATTGCGGAGAATACTCTGCCTGTCAGAATGGAAGAAGGTACATATCTTCCTTAGTTCATTCCTGGATAGACTCTGGGTTTGTCCAGTAGATGTTTCCCTTCTTACTTTTTCCTCTTTCTTTCTCTCTCTCTCTTTCTTTCTCTCTTTCTTTTTCTTTCTTTCTCTTCATTCTTTCTTGCTTGCTTTCTTTTCTTTCTTCTTTTCTTTTCTTATTTCTTTCTGTTGAAACCTACAGTGCATAATGTCATGAGCTCATCAAGAAAAACATGCTTTTGTGGGATGTTAGCTGAACATCGAAACTTTTGGTAATGAATTTGAGTTTCACAGGTGGTTTAGGAAAGGGAAGAATGGAAGTGAACTGGGTAATTGATGCCTTTGGTAAGTGTGAATGCAGAAATGCCTAACCCCCTCAGTGATGAACTTTGTGATTGTACACAAGTCATCTCAGAAATGAGTTTCTCTACTGTTATTCCTTGGTCCACTTTCATACTTTTCATAATAATGGTTCTCAAAAAATGCAGACAATGAAAGTGTAATCAAAGTGAAAGGATTGTCTTTTCCTAAAGCTAGGTTTTGGAACCCTTTTCTTTTTCAGGTGGATCTGTGGATCCTGAGAGGTTATTGCAGTGCCCCTATGATCAAACTCACAAGATCAGGTCTTGCAGATTCCCATACCACCTTGTAAAATGCAAAAAGGTAAATGTCACCTGAAAATGGAGAGGTGTCACCACATGAAATCCTACTTTTAAGGATCCCATGTAGCCACTGGGAAGGAAATAATGGTGTCAATGTCCAGGGGGAAGGAGCAAAGACAGACTATTTTGTGATTTCAGGACCACTTTTAGCCCACATGTGCATTGGAGTCCTACAGAATTACAATGCACCTTGTGTGGAAATAGAGCTCCACATTGCAGAGCACAGGCAAGGTGTTTTCTGGTGGACCAGCATTCCTTCAGCAAGACCAATCTTGCTAACAAGCGGTGCCATTCTTCTTCACTCTTGCCTAGTCTCCAAAATCAAGTATCTAATTTTTAAATTGAAAAGGCCATGTCAGAAATCTACTTCATTTGTTTCTGAGAGGGCTTTCCAATGGAAAGGTTTGGCTATCAGAAGAGGGGCCCAAAGGAGATCAAAGAGATTTTGCTGGCATCTCTTTTCTACCCTCCCTATATGGATTTCACAGGAGCTATTTTGCAGTCAGCAAAAACTACACACTATTTGAAGGTTGATATGTTTTGTGCAAATGAAATCTCTTATCTTCAAATACCATTGCTGTTGAAAACTTGAAATCTGGGGCAGAATGTGTCTCCTTCTGCTTAAGGCAGATATGAATAGCGGCAGACACCAACTGGGGAGCATTTTCTAAGGAACCCTTTCCCTCTTGGTGCAGTGTCCATTTTGCTCTGGTACACAATCAGTGGACATTTGAGTCACAGGAGGGGCAAACAAGGCCACAACCCAAAAGGGATGCTGGGTGTCATATTTTGTATTTGCAACCTGGTTCCACAGAATCATCCTGATATAGCTGCCAAACTAGCTACTTGTCCCTTCAATGCTCGCCACCTTATTCCCTGTGATCAACTCAGTTACCATATGGCAACTTGTATGGACAAACCATCTGTTGAAGACTACCGGGGTGAGTCTGACCTCTACTGTACGATTCAAACGAGTGGGCCAGTTAAGCATGTCACATAGTTGTGATGTGTTATGTCCTCTTTTATGTAGTGAACATCATTCCCACCGAGATTCAGGATGAGTGGTCTGGAACCACAGGGCAATTTCCTTCCTGTGCTGAAGATTGGGATAAAGGTAGGTCGCTGGTTCTGTAGTTCTGTGTCTGCCACGTCAAATGTGAACTATACCAGGAGTGTAAATGCTGTGCTTTCAACTCACAAGTACTCTGTAAACGGCTCTGATGGCAAACCTTTTGCTGTGTAGCAATCGGAAGTAAAGTATTTTCATCTTGTTATGGGGAGATATGCAGTGTGAACCGAACTAAAATGCCTGTCTCAAACCCACATCTACTATGCCAATGAATTCGTCAGGGCTTTTCCTTTGGTGTTCATTTACGTGTCACGGTTATGTCTTGCCTTCCTGTGGTGAATATTACTTGTGTGTGTTTGTCTGAAAGGAAGTCAGTCTCTTATGCAACCCCACCTAAATGTCTTGGTTTCCTTTGGTAGAATGCTTGGAACATCCTAGCCCAAGTTTCATTTGGGGCACGGGGAATTCCTCAAGCAAAAGCAGGTAAGGACTCACTGGCTTCACCTCACACACATTACACTGTCCTGTGTAAAATCACCTGGCAAGACTCATGAATACCCAGCTTTGTGTCCTCTCTAATCCTAAAAGTTCAGTTCAAAACCCCTGGTATTCTTAGGCTTTCCCAGTGTCATGCAGACTGATTCTTTTGTGGAGTCCCAATGTCTAGGAAAAAACAGCATTAAGGAAAGTAATGAAAACTAGCATATCCTGGGCCAAAGCAAGGTCCTAAGCATTGTCAGTTGCTGAGTTGGTGTTGAGGAAAGAGTTGGCCAATATCCACGCCAACAGCTATAATATTGGTGACTCAGTTTCTATCTTTTCATTATCCATTGATTGTATACAATTACTCTTGGTGGTGGTGGCAGTGGTGGTGGTGGTGGTGATGGTCCTGAGTGGCTATAAGCCTGGAGATGGTCCCTATACCTCCCCTTTTCAGCAGAAGTCAAGTGCTGTTTCATTGGAGCCACAGACCCCTGCCAATTGCATAGAGCTTAACTGTAGAGAAGACTTTCCTGGGTTTCCCCTTAGCTCAGTGTGCTGTCCTGCTAGGATTTCAGGAGAGAAGCATTGAACACATTTTTAAAGTGACTCTGCAAATGCCAACAAGTAGCTTTCAACAGCATTGCCCTTGAGAGCCTCTGCTACTTCTCAATTCCCAAATTGATTATAGAGGTATGACAGCAGGAAGAGAATTGATCCTTCTTCAAGAGAGGTTCCTGTCTGCTTGTTAGTGGCTTGTCTGCTTCTTGGTGGCTTAATATATCCACTGAGTCAATATATGCATTCAATAAAGACTAGAGAAAAAGTATTGCTAGGAATTTCTTTTTGCACATTCCCTATTTCATGATTTTGAATTACTTATGAAAACTATTTAAGGAAAATCGAAAATGCAGACCTAAAGAGTACCATTGTTAATGAGTAGGATATATATGGAACTCTTATGTGTATACATCTATCACATCAAAGACATCGAGAAAAGAAATGAAGAGAAATCACATAATCAGAGATGTTTGAAAACATTTTTATTCTTTGCCACTTCCTATAAACCATTAAAATTTCCCATGGACATTTCCAATTGCATCGGTATTTTGTGCATGATTCTACACATTTGAGATCTTGTTCATAGTGTGATGGCATGTTTGGATTAACATAGGCCCCTCTTTCTATGCAACTGACTTTGGCATATTTTATATTCACAGAAGGAATTGAGGAATAGCTAGAAAGCTTCCTGAGATACATCTATTTAGAGGGTAAGTCTGTGGGTTATTACATATAAGTGAACAGAGAGCTGGTTATTATCTGGGGTAAATCAGTTGTCCTGACGTATGATGTTGCTGGTATGCAATCACCGCACCGTCTTCTTGGGCTTCATTCCACCCGGCACGGATGACATGAGCCACAGGGTGAATTGTGATGCGGAAAGGCTATGTTTCCAAGGGGCATTCTCGGTAGAGCTGTCCATGTGAAACCATGATCCTAGAATTCATTTCCCTTTTCCAACCTGGTGTCCCAAGTTGAATCCATCTTGTTCTTCTTTGGACGCGGAAAAGGAAATAGTGTGCTTGTGAACTGAAGAAAGCAACTGTTTACCATTTAGCATTCCATGGAATTGTGGCTTTTGTGTTTTGTGGTGAACCTTACATGCGTTCATAATCATGTTTTGTTGCGTGATTAGAGAATTCCAAGTACTTACATGTGCAATCAATAACGTTTAGTTCTCTCATCAAATTGAGATTAGTGCTGAAATATTGTTTATATTTATCATGGCTGTCTTTCCACACCACGAAAGGTCTGACTTGGTAGATCTGAAATTTGAGCCTCGTATGATTTGACCTGTCATTCATTGTGAAGAGTAGAGCTGGTGGCAACTTCAGATCATGTATGTTACTGTAGAACCTCGCAATTTCTCTCTGTACCGGGATCTGTCATTGATGCCAGCAGGATGAAGAACAATATAAAATTTCTATGCATTTATGTGTGTACCTGTGTCAAGATGTATACTAATCATTGATAGGTTTCTGCAATTGGAAAGGTTTGCACGTATGTGCCCTTTTTTGTCTTCCTTACGCTGTGATTTTTACTCCTCTGTACTCATTGGGATTTTCCCCCTGACAAATGTTATCATAGTACATTTTTTTTTGTTTTGTTTTTGGTGTTAGTATTTTGGGTTGTTTGTTAGTTTCTTTTTGGAAATGTTGTAGCTCAGAATCGTGACATCGTCCTTATTGAACACAGGTAGCCTTTTGTATTCCATCCCTTTCCATTCATATGTCTTTTACATGATGCTTGATAAGCATGCGTAGGAAACTTCTTGTTTGACCATCCATCGTTTTGTGTATATTTTCATGCATTAGAATTAGAGAAGAATTCTGCTCATCTTACTTTCAAACAGGAGGAAATCCTTTCTGCAGTCCTGCTGATTGCATTTTCTGCATTTATTCTGAAGCACTGGACTGCTTTTTTCTCTTTCAGGGCGATGTGTTATACATCATTGCTATTAAACTAATACAGATCCATTGCAAGAGGTTCCATGACATTGTTGAGATTGACCACATTCCTTTGAGTACTCTTTGAGTAATTTCTTATAGGTTTTGGAAAATGTGTTTCTTTTTTTTGTAAGGTATAGTGGTCTAACGCATGTGTCAGTTAATGGTTTCCTTATATCTCGAACATTAGTATGGCACCTCAAGTAATTCTCCCCTCAACATCCCACTCAGAACTTCTTGTATTTCTCTTCCCATCCCTATGTAAAATAAATGCATAAATGTGTAAAAAAAAGAAAAACGTGCCAGGAAACAATGTCAGATACGGTAACCTGTTGAGACAATCCACAAGGGGAAAGTAGAGAAAAGAAACTGATTTACATAGTTTATTAAGACCAAAAATTCTCAGAAAGACCTCTTGTTTCCATGTCTGATTGTTAAATTCGTTAGTCCCGTCCATATGATCTCATGTGCATATCTGTTGAATGACTGTGATCCACTACTGGCAAATGCAAACTGTTCACTACATGTTACACAGGAGGGAAACGTAAATATGGAGGTTCCCTATGACCCACAATCCAAACCCTGGGCATTTCCCGAAATGTCCAGAAGGGTGGGCATGCTGAGGCTCCTAGCACAGTGATGTTCACTGCCGCATTATTTCCTGTGGCTTATGTATGCAACCAACTGAGAGGACCCTAAGTAGGGATTAAGGCAACGGAGTATTGATACACAGTGGTATTCTGCGCTGCCATTCACACTAATGACATCGCCCCAATCTGAACCCAAATGGAGGGGCACCGAACCAAAGCATGGTAAGTGAAGTAAGGCAGAGCCAATGGCTCATGAAGAATTTGGCACCAGCTATTAAAAGAAAGGATTCTCGGCTGGGAGATTCTCACAGAAAGAAAGTGCTTCCTTAGCATGCATGAAGCCTTGGGTTTGATTCCACAGGACCACAGAACTCGTGGTGTGGACGAAGTGGTAGAGCTCTAGTGGATAAACCGCGGGAGTCCTGCCAAGGCCCTGAGATCAAGGGCCAAGACTGGCCTAAAGCAAAATAAAATTAAAACATATTGCAGAATGGATTTTCCTAGGGTCAATTTTCACATGATCACACACTTTAAAATATATACTCAGAAGAGACCCAGTCTAATTCTCAGAAGCTGTGCATATGTTTGTTTTGTTGCTATGGATAATGAGCTCAAGAAAGCCAGCTAGTCTCACCGCTAGTTGCCAATGTGCTAATTTATCACTGCCACATCCCCGGTAGTTGCTTGTTGCTCTTCGGCTGCCCAGAGACATATACTCAAGCTTCCTGTTCCTAGGAATGTGAGATACTGCTAATTCTCATTCATTCCCTTTCAGGAATGATTCATCAGGCAAAACACATTGGTTCCAGGTTTTACTTCAGTTTTAATGAGTTACAATATTAAATGTATTATGACTCTCAGGACATGAATGGATTTTCATTTACGTTGTCAACTCGCCCCAATTTCTTTGGAAAATACCTTGCTCGCCCTGAATCCTCATCACAGAACCCAGGGGCCTGTACATTACCCCTTTAAGTTTGACTGGGAAAATACAGGTAAGGAAAACCTGATGGTGAACTTAAGGAAGTGCCTAGGTTTCTCTTAGGGAAGACAACCACTCTGTTCTTTCCAGTGCAGTCAGGTTTGTATGTGAGTATCCACAGGCAGTATCAACCCTATTCTTCTAAATGAGAACATGGTTGCAACTCATGTCCTCTCAATGCCTTCTTTGGAAAGTTGTCAACAGTCTGAGAAACATTTCTGGCCTAATATTTGTCATGCATAACTCTGTCGAACTCTGCCTGAGCGAGTGATAATCCCCACTGTGTGTATGACTACTTGTGATACTTAACTGCAAGGGAACACCTGACAGAAAATGGCATCCAAAATTGTTGGAGTGTAGTGAAAAGTTGCACTTCCATGACAGGTTACAGCTAAGTGGTGAGAATCTGACCAGTACACGGCTCTCAAGGGGAAAGGAAAGTTTTTGTGTTTGACCATGTACAGGTATTTTTACCAAGTGCTTAAGGTAGAGTGCACTCACAGTAACCCAGGACTCTCTCATCATGCCTTACATGCTCAGTCTAGTTTCCTTTGTAGCAGCATATGTGTAAATTGCACCACATTCTTCTTCTACTACTGCTATTCCTTTGCATTCCTTTGGTGCAATGGATTACTCTTCACAGTTACAAGACATTGAATAAGGTTTTGGAAGTTCAGAGATGGGAAAGTACTCATCACAAGGGCATTTGAGAAGTTTAGTGTTCACCAAGGAAAATTTGATCTTCATTGGTTCTCTGATTTTCATGGTGAAAATGTGATCCCTTCTGGGAATGACCCTTTTTTGCCACCAAGGTTCCTTGGGTTTTACTATGAGCGGTACTGGTGGGATTCCTCCGATAATCTGATCAGCAAGTGCAGCTCGATGGGTGAACCCTATCATGATGCAATCATGGCTTGGAATGGTGTGGAACCAGTAGTCTACAGGGAAATATCTACATATTCCGTACTGGCAGCAGCCTAGACAACAGAACAACAGCCAGTCCTCTGCCAGAAAATGGAGTTGGACATTTGGGACAATTTAGCTCCTCATTCCCCAATGTCTTGGAACACGTAGCCAGAATCCTATTCAAAGAAGCCACCTAGAGGTCTCATTCACCCATGTTGTTAGTTCGGGAGGGAACTGGAAGTCACCATGGAATTCATGAAACTGTTATCCTCAGCGGAATTGTGGCACCCTCCTTTATGTAGAACAGCTTTGAATATGAGTGGAAAGATTCTCATTAATATTTTTGTGTAATCAAAGTGGATTCCTCACCAAAATTGACAAGGAATGGACTATCAGATCCTTCATGAAAGTATTGGTTCAGCACAATGGAGATGGTAAATTTTGCCCAATACACAGGGGCTATATTAGTGCAGGTCAGTTTCTTTCCCGTTGTGCTTTTAGCCTGACAACAGATGTGCTTTAGAATAGTCCACCTTTGCTGAGTGTGTCCGGGCTGAGATGCGACACGGTACTTGTCAGTACAAATGGACATTAATCTTTGAAATCCTCTGCTTCGCTGTCATTACAAACATGGATATGCATGATTTCTAAGACCCTCATTGGTACCACCATAAGCAGGACTATGGAAAGAATATTCAAAGTGCAAGATAGCTTCATTAGTGGTTCCACTAACACCATCTGCACGGATGCCCCGTTCATTATGAAGATGCAAACCATATCTCTGGGCAATGTGTGCATGTGTACTAGGATACATAGAGCGTATAGTACAAGACATTTTGAGCAAGAGCCTGAAGAGACGTTCCATCTTGGCTTTTCAGGAAGTCCAGTTGTCAGCAGGTATGAGTTCCATGAAATGTCTCGACACAGGTTATGTTTCAGACATCTGACCCCAAGGTCAACGTATGAATGAAGGCAGTCTGTTGTTGCTTCGATGCTGTAACGAAGGCTCAGAGCCTGCTGGTAATTCTATTTCTGCAGGGTAGGTTAAATCCCCTTATGGGTCCCACAAGTATGCATTGGGCATAATGAAAAATTCACTTGTCTTGTGAAATTCGGTGTCATGAATGGCCGAAGATCCCTACCTGATTCCTGACCAGGACCACACTTGGGTATTGAGATGTGTAGGGTTTCCGATTGTACCTGTCACGGTTCCTGTATATCAGTGCAAAAAAGGATAACCTCTGAGAAACCCTTGTTGAAATCCAAATTGCCATTCAAATACATCATGTTCCTATGACACTTCCATAAATTTAGGTGATGCTTGTCAAAGAATTCACTGCTTGCACAAAGAATCCATACTTGATTGCCTCTTTGTGCCAGTGTCCCTCATATCACCCCAAAACTTCAAACAAACTCCATCGAGTCAGAAACTTGTTTTTTTCTTTCTCAGCAGGATCCAATCATTAACATACATTGAGGTCTCTCTCGTCAATGCGGTTGTCTGTGTGTGTGTGTGTGTGTGTGTGTGTGTGTCTGTGTCTGTGTCTGTCTGTCTGGTGTGTGTGTGGGTGTGTGTGTGCGATTGGGTGTCTCTCTGTTTCTCTAATTTGTTTGACGGTGTTCACCTCATTCCTTTCTTCCATGCTCAAATTATACATGGAAGAGCAAAAGTACATAATTCCTTCTTATCCTAGATAGATGCTTTCTTATCCTAGGTAGATGCTTTCAGTCCAGTTCCTGATCACTCTCCTTCGCATTTCTCAAGGCTCGATCCCTACCAGTGCTGACACAACAGCACTCCTGACTTTTTTGGTGTATTTGGTACTGAGTTCATGCCTGTAATCCAGGCGATTGAAGGGGGCTGAGATCTGAGTAAAGCAGTTCAAAGGCAGCCCTGTCATTGAAAGCAGAGAGACTCTTATTTTCCTTCATCACTAAAGAAACAGAAAGTAGGGTTGTTTCTCTAAAGGCAAGGTGGTTCCCCCAGCTGAAGAAATCAAGAACCATACCCAGGCCAGAATCAGTATAAGAGAGAACTCTGGAGCCACAGATCAGTGACAGCCCCGAGAACCATAATACACCCCTAGGAACCACACATAAGTACAACATAGAAAACTGGATAAAAAGGGAGACAGACGGACAGACAGAGTTTTGACATATACATGTGGGTCGGGATTCACCATGGTGTGAACTTCTCTTGTAATAAAAATCTCATGGTGAGACTCGTTTGCATATCCTTATCTACTTTACTATTATGTTACATGAGGAGAATTCAAGGTAGGTTATAGGAAGATATGAAGAAATAACCGGGAAATATGCAGGGAAGCCCAAACAACGTTTTGCTGAAGATTTCATATTTAATCTTCATCTGGAAACCAAGTCCATCCTTATCTGAATGTAATCTTTCATGGTAACAGATGTTTGGACTTGTATTAAGATTATGGTTCAGCAGGCACTTTCAAGGTCCAGAGAAATTTCCTAATGCATAATTAAATCACACACCAACGTCTTTACGTTTTGAATTTTCCAATTTTCCTACCTATGTTTCTTTGACGGGTGAAGTGAGTAATTAATGAATACGCAGTGAATGAGCCAACCACCTATGCTGCAGAGATACCAGTGAGATCTTGGCAGAAGTAATTAGACATAATGGGTAGTTGAGGTATGGCACCCTCGAGAACTTTGTGTGAAAATGAGTCACAGCTCTCCTTTATCAGCTGAATTCTTGCCTGTGTCTACCAATGTCAGACAAGAAATGGACGGGAAGTGTAAGAAGGGCCAGTTGTCCTGTTTTGGATGGGAAGGGGTGTGTCCGTGGACGTAGGCGGAAGTGGGCGGGACTTCCTGGATGGGCGCCCCGGAAGTGAGGAGGCTGACCTGCGTCACAAAGCTGGCACCCCTCCCAGCGGCGGCCCCACACAGAAGGAGAGGTTGCCAAGGGAAAACTGCCTGCTGGGTCTACTGCCTTCCCAGTGAAGAAGGGATCCCACACTGCTGGGTTCACTGGTGAGTCCAGGAAACTTTCAAAGACCCATGAGACTCTTCGCTCTTCGTCCTTCTTTCAACTCCACCATGTGTATGTTAGCTGCTTGCCACGTGGGTTTTATCTTGAATATCACTCTCTGAACACTAGCTTTCTCCCTTCTTCCCTATGTGTCACCAGGTAGCCCCCAGAGTTTCCTTAAAGTAGGCACCATGATCCATGAACAAAGTTACTGGAACCCATTTCCTGTCCAGACTTCACAAAATGTCCATTTTGCTCCCCACTCACGGGACCTCTTTTCCTTTTCCTGTCATGATTTAGTGGGTGAGAGCAAACACAGGACTTCTTGGCTCTGGCTCTAGTTCATATTGCCAAAGCACATAAATTATGATGTAGTGGACTACCGACTGAGCTTGACAAACTGGACGGATTTCCGCTTGAAAATAAAAACTATGCCTAAGCCACTAAGGACACGTATTTCAGCACATCTTTCACGGATGCATGTGTTGAGATAAATATCAGAGTTGATGGGAACGTTTGTGGGTGTTTCTCTCTTACTTCTAAACATCTTAGAGTTTAATTCATCTGAACGTAATGCAACTTGCCTTGGCTATTGGCCCCGGCAAGTGTTCTTGAAGCTGCGGACGCTCGGTGAAATACGATTTGCTACCTTTCTAATCTTCACTTTGAAAGTGAAATATATGCATTGGAAAAGGGAATTACTTGGCGGATATGTGTAGCTTGGGTCAGCTGTGCCTCGTTTAGACAAGAATGGATGCGCAAAGCCCTGGGTGCTTTTGTTTGGAAACGTATTCCGAGAGCAAGCCAGAAACGGTATTTTGGTTCAAACTGGACCATAGTGACCGTAAGACGGCTCGGGGACCGTTCCCCAGAAAGGAAATCAATCCCCGGCCCGGCCAAAAGCTACTCAGGAGGGTAAATAAAGCTTCAGAGCGCGTATAGACGTTTCCTATGAGTTTTGGGGATTTCTAAAATGACACAGTTTTAAAATTTGGTTTTGATGGAATTATTCATGATTTTGCTGAGATGCTTTTTCTGCCCACAGGATTGCGGAGAATACTCTGCCTGTCAGAATGGAAGAAGGTACAGATCTTCCTTAGTTCATTCCTGGATAGACTCTGGGTTTGTACAGTAGATGTTTCCCTTCTTACTTTTTCCTCTTTCTTTCTCTCTCTCTCTTTCTTTCTCTCTTTCTTTTTCTTTCTTTCTCTTCATTCTTTCTTGCTCGCTTTCTTTTCTTTCTTGCTTTCTTTTCTTATTTGTTTCTGTTGAAACCTACAGTGCATAATGTCATGAGCTCATCAAGAAAAACATGCTTTTGTGGGATGTTAGCTGAACATCGAAACTTTTGGTAATGAATTTGAGTTTCACAGGTGGTTTAGGAAAGGGAAGGATGGAAGTGAACTGGGTAATTGATGCCTTTGGTAAGTGTGAATGCAGAAATGCCTAACCCCCTCAGTGATGAACTTTGTGATTGTACACAAGTCATCTCAGAAATGAGTTTCTCTACTGTTATTCCTTGGTCCACTTTCAAACTTTTCATAATAATGGTTCTCAAAAAATGCAGACAATGAAAGTGTAATCAAAGTGAAAGGATTGTCTTTTCCCAAAGCTAGGTTTTGGAACCCTTTTCTTTTTCAGGTGGATCTGTGGATCCTGAAAGGTTATTGCAGTGCCCCTATGATCAAACTCACAAGATCAGGTCTTGCAGATTCCCATACCACCTTGTAAAATGCAAAAAGGTAAATGTCACCTGAAAATGGAGAGGTGTCACCACATGAAATCCTACTTTTAAGGATCCCATGTAGCCACTGGGAAGGAAATAATGGTGTCAATGTCCAGGGGGAAGGAGCAAAGAAAGACTATTTTGTGATTTCAGGACCACTTTTAGCCCACATGTGCATTGGAGTCCTACAGAATTACAATGCACCTTGTGTGGAAATAGAGCTCCACATTGCAGAGCACAGGAAGGTGTTTTCTGGTGGACCAGCATTCCTTCAGCAAGACCAAGCTTGCTAACAAGCGGTGCCATTCTTCTTCACTCTTGCCTAGTCTCCAAAAGACAAGTATCTAATTTTTAAATTGAAAAGGCCATGTCAGAAATCTACTTCATTTGTTTCTGAGAGGGCTTTCCAATGGAAAGGTTTGGCTATCAGAAGAGGGGCCCAAAGGAGATCAAAGAGATTTTGCTGGCATCTCTTTTCTACCCTCAGTATATGGATTTCACAGTAGCTATTTTGCAGTCAGCAAAAACTACACACTATTTGAAGGTTGATATGTTTTGTGCAAATGAAATCTCTTATCTTCAAATACCATTGCTGTTGAAAACTTGAAATCTGGGGCAGAATGTGTCTCCTTCTGCTTAAAGCAGATATGAATAGCAGCAGACACCAACTGGGGAGCATTTTCTAAGGAACCCTTTCCCTCTTGGTGCAGTGTCCATTTTGCTCTGGTACACAATCAGTGGACATTTGAGTCACAGGAGGGGCAAACAAGGCCACAACCCAAAAGGGATGCTGGGTGTCATATTTTGTATTTGCAACCTGGTTCCAGAGAATCATCCTGATATAGCTGCCAAACTAGCTACTTGTCCCTTCAATGCTCGCCACCTTATTGCCCGTGATAACTCAGTTACCATATGGCAACTTGTATGGACAAACCATCTGTTGAAGACAACCGGGGTGAGTCTGACCTCTACTGCATGATTCAAATGCGAGTGGGCCAGTTAAGAGTGTCACATAGTTGTGATGTTGTATGTCCTCTTTTATGTAGTGAACATCATTCCCACCGAGATTCAGGATGAGTGGTCTGGAACCACAGGGCAATTTCCTTCCTGTGCTGAAGTTTGGGATAAAGGTAGGTCGCTGGTTCTGTAGTTCTGTGTCTGCCACGTCAAATGTGAACTATACCAGGAGTGTAAATGCTGTGCTTTCAACTCACAAGTACTCTGTAAACGGCTCTGATGGCAAACCTTTTGCTGTGTAGCAATCGGAAGAAAAGTATTTTCATCTTGCCATGGGGAGATATGCAGTGTGAACCGAACTAAAATGCCTGTCTCAAACCCACATCTACTATGCCAATGAATTCGTCAGGGCTTTTCCTTTGGTGTTCATTTACGTGTCACGGTTATGTCGTGCCTTCCTGTGGTGAATATTACTTGTGTGTGTTTGTCTGAAAGGAAGTCAACCCCACCTAAATGTCTTGGTTTCCTTTGGTAGAATGCTTGGAACATCCTAGCCCAAGTTTCATTTGGGGCACGGGGAATTCCTCAAGCAAAAGCAGGTAAGGACTCACTGGCTTCACCTCACACACATTACACTGTCCTGTGTAAAATCACCTGGCAAGACTCATGGATACCCAGCTTTGTGTCCTCTCTAATCCTAAAAGTTCAGTTCCAAACCCCTGGTATTCTTAGGCTTTCCCAGTGTCATGCACAGACTGATTCTCTTGTGGAGTCCCAATGTCTAAGAAGAAACAGCATTATGGAAAGTAATGAAAACTAGAATATCCTGGGCCAAAGCAAGGTCCTATGCATTGTCAATTGCTGAGTTGGTGTTGAGGAAAGAGTTGGCCAATATCGATGCCAACAGCTATAATATTGGTGACTCAGTTTCTATCTTTTCATTATCCATTGATTGTATACAATTACTCTTGGTGGTGGTGGCGGTGGTGGTGGTGGTGGTGATGGTCCTGAGTGGCTATAAGCCTGGAGATGGTCCCTGTACCTCCCCTTTTCAGCAGAAGTCAAGTGCTGTTTCATTGGAGCCACAGACCCCTGCCAATTGCATAGAGCTTAACTGTAGAGAAGACTTTCCTGGGTTTCCCCTTAGCTCAGTGTGCTGTCCTGCTAGGATTTCAGGAGAGATGCATTGAACAAATTTTTAAAGTGACTCTGCAAATGCCAACAAGTAGCTTTCAACAGCATTGCCCTTGAGAGCCTCTGCTACTTCTCAATTCCCAAATTGATTATAGAGGTATGACAGCAGGAAGAGAATTGATCCTCCTTCAAGAGAGGTTCCTGTCTGCTTGTTAGTGGCTTGTCTGCTTCTTGGTGGCTTAATATATCCACTGAGTCAATATATGCATTCAATAAAGACTAGAGAAAAAGTATTGCTAGGAATTTCTTTTTGCACATTCCCTATTTCATGATTTTGAATTACTTATGAAAACTATTTAAGGAAAATCGAAAACGCAGACCTAAAGAGTACCATTGTTAATGAGTAGGATATATATGGAACTCTTATGTGTATACATCTATCACATCAAAGACATCGAGAAAAGAAATGAAGAGAAATCACATAATCAGAGATGTTTGAAAACATTTTTATTCTTTGCCACTTCCTATAAACCATTAAAATTTCCCAGGGACATTTCCAATTGCATCGGTATTTTGTGCATGATTCTACACATTTGAGATCTTGTTCATAGTGTGATGGCATGTTTCGATTAACATAGGCAACTCTTTCTATGCAACTGACTTTGGCATATTTTATATTCACAGAAGGAATTGAGGAATAGCTAGAAAGCTTCCTGAGATACATCTATTTAGAGGGTAAGTCTGTGGGTTATTACATATAAGTGAACAGAGAGCTGGTTATTATCTGGGGTAAATCAGTTGTCCTGACGTATGATGTTGCTGGTATGCAATCACCGCACCGTCTTCTTGGGCTTCATTCCACCGGCACGGATCACATGAGCCACAGGGTGAATTGTGATGCGGAAAGGCTATGTTTCCAAGGGGCATTCTTGGTAGAGCTGTCCATGTGAAACCATGATCCTAGAATTCATTTCCCTTTTCCAACCTGGTGTCCCAAGTTGAACCCATCTTGTTCTTCTTTGGACGCGGAAAAGGAAATAGTGTGCTTGTGAACTGAAGAAAGCAACTGTTTACCATTTAGCATTCCATGGAATTGTGGCTTTTGTGTTTTGTGGTGAACCTTACATGCGTTCATAATCATGTTTTGTTGCGTGATTAGAGAATTCCAAGTACTTACATGTGCAATCAATAACGTTTAGTTCTCTCATCAAATTGAGATTAGTGCTGAAATATTGTTTATATTTATCATGGCTGTCTTTCCACACCACGAAAGGTCTGACTTGGTAGATCTGAAATTTGAGCCTCGTATGATTTGACCTGTCATTCATTGTGAAGAGTAGAGCTGGTGGCAACTTCAGATCATGTATGTTACTGTAGAACCTCGCAATTTCTCTCTGTACCGGGATCTGTCATTGATGCCAGCAGGATGAAGAACAATATAAAATTTCTATGCATTTATGTGTGTACCTGTGTCAAGATGTATACTAATCATTGATAGGTTTCTGCAATTGGAAAGGTTTGCACGTATGTGCCCTTTTTTGTCTTCCTTACGCTGTGATTTTTACTCCTCTGTACTCATTGGGATTTTCCCCCTGACAAATGTTATCATAGTACATTTTTTGTTTTCTTTTTGGTGTTAGTATTTTGGGTTGTTTGTTAGTTTCTTTTTTGAAATGTTGTAGCTCAGAATCGTGACATCGTCCTTATTGAACACAGGTAGGCTTTTGTATTCCATCCCTTTCCATTCATATGTCTTTTACATGATGCTTGATAAGCATGCGTAGGAAACTTCTTCTTTGATCATCCATCGTTTTGTGTATATTTTCATGCATTAGAATTAGAGAAGAATTCTGCTCATCTTACTTTCAAACAGGAGGAAATCCTTTCTGCAGTCCTGCTGTGAAGCACCGGACTGCTTTTTTCTCTTTCAGGGCGATGTGTTATACATCATTGCTATTAAACTAATACGGATCTATTACAAGAGGGTCCATGATGTTGTTGAGATTGACCACATTCCTTTGAGTACTCTTTGAGTAATTTCTTATAGTTTTTGGAAAATATGTTTCTTTTTTTGGTAAGGTATAGTGGTCTAACGCATGTGTCAGTTAATGGTTTCCTTATATCTCGAACATTAGTATGGCACCTCAAGTAATTCTCCCCTCAACCTCCCACTCAGAACTTCTTGTATTTCTCTTCCCATCCCTATGTAAAATAAATGCATAAATGTGTAAAAAAAAGAAAAACGTGCCAGGAAACAATGTCAGATACGGTAACCTGTTGAGACAATCCACAAGGGGAAAGTGGAGAAAAGAAACTGATTTACATAGTTTATTAAGATCAAAAATTCTCAGAAAGATCTCTTGTTTCCATGTCTGATTGTTAAATTCGTTAGTCCCGTCCATATGGTCTCATGTGC
The DNA here is from genome assembly GCF_031878675.1 of Megascapheus bottae. Classification (NCBI taxonomy): domain Eukaryota; kingdom Metazoa; phylum Chordata; class Mammalia; order Rodentia; family Geomyidae; genus Megascapheus; species Megascapheus bottae. The sequence continues at coordinate 263,791 of NC_143548.1, read as the reverse complement.
ATATCTGTTGAATGACTGTGATCCACTACTGGCAAATGCAAACTGTTCACTACATGTTACACAGGAGGGAAACGTAAATATGGAGGTTCCCTATGACCCACAATCCAAACCCTGGGCATTTCCCGAAATGTCCAGAAGGGTGGGCATGCTGAGGCTCCTAGCACAGTGATGTTCACTGCCGCATTATTTCCTGTGGCTTATGTATGCAACCAACTGAGAGGACCCTAAGTAGGGATTAAGGCAACGGAGTATTGATACACAGTGGTATTCTGCGCTGCCATTCACACTAATGACATCGCCCCAATCTGAACCCAAATGGAGGGGCACCGAACCAAAGCATGGTAAGTGAAGTAAGGCAGAGCCAATGGCTCATGAAGAATTTGGCACCAGCTATTAAAAGAAAGGATTCTCGGCTGGGAGATTCTCACAGAAAGAAAGTGCTTCCTTAGCATGCATGAAGCCTTGGGTTTGATTCCACAGGACCACAGAACTCGTGGTGTGGACGAAGTGGTAGAGCTCTAGTGGATAAACCCCGAGAGTCCTGCCAGGGCCCTGCGATCAAGGGCCAAGACTGGCCTAAAGCAAAATAAAATTAAAACATATTGCAGAATGGATTTTCCTAGGGTCAATTTTCACATGATCACACACTTTAAAATATATACTCAGAAGAGACCCAGTCTAATTCTCAGAAGCTGTGCATATGTTTGTTTTGTTGCTATGGATAATGAGTTCAAGAAAGCCAGCTAGTCTCACCGCTAGTTGCCAATGTGCTAATTTATCACTGCCACATCCCTGGTAGTTGCTTGTTGCTCTTCGGCTGTCCAGAGACATATACTCAAGCTTCCTTTTCCTAGGAATGTGAGATACTGCTAATTCTCATTCATTCCCTTTCAGGAATGATTCATCAGGCAAAACACATTGGTTCCAGGTTTTACTTCAGTTTTAATGAGTTACAATATTAAATGTATTATGACTCTCAGGACATGAATGGATTTTCATTTATGTTGTCAACTCGCCCCAATTTCTTTGGAAAATACCTTGCTTGCCCTGAATCCTCATCACAGAACCCAGGGGCCTGTACATTACCCCTTTTAGTTTGACTGGGAAAATACAGGTAAGGAAAACCTGATGGTGAACTTAAGGAAGTGCCTAGGTTTCTCTTAGGGAAGACAACCACTCTGTTCTTTCCAGTGCAGTCAGGTTTGTATGTGAGTATCCTCAGGCAGTATCAACCCTATTCTTCTAAATGAGAACATGGTTGCAACTCATGTCCTCTCAATGCCTTCTTTGGAAAGTTGTCAACAGTCTGAGAAACATTTCTGGCCTAATATTTGTCATGCATAACTCTGTCGAACTTTGCCTGAGCGAGTGATAATCCCCACTGTGTGTATGACTGCTTGTGATACTTAACTGCAAGGGAACACCTGACAGAAAATGGCATCCAAAATTGTTGGAGTGTAGTGAAAAGTTGCACTTCCATGACAGGTTACAGCTAAGTGGTGAGAATCTGACCAGTACACGGCTCTCAAGGGGAAAGGAAAGTTTTTGTGTTTGACCATGTACAGGTATTTTTACCAAGTGCTTAAGGTAGAGTGCACTCACAGTAACCCAGGACTCTCTCATCATGCCTTACATGCTCAGTCTAGTTTCCTTTGTAGCAGCATATGTGTAAATTGCACCACATTCTTCTTCTACTACTGCTATTCCTTTGCATTCCTTTGGTGCAATGGATTACTCTTCACAGTTACAAGACATTGAATAAGGTTTTGGAAGTTCAGAGATGGGAAAGTACTCATCACAAGGGCATTTGAGAAGTTTAGTGTTCACCAAGGAAAATTTGATCTTCATTGGTTCTCTGATTTTCATGGTGAAAATGTCATTCCTTCTGGGAATGACCCTTTTTTGCCACCAAGGTTCCTTGGGTTTTACTATGAGCGGTACTGGTGGGATTCCTCCGATAATCTGATCAGCAAGTGCAGCTCGATGGGTGAACCCTATCATGATGCAATCATGGCTTGGAATGGTGTGGAACCAGTAGTCTACAGGGAAATATCTACATATTCTGTACTGGCAGCAGCCTAGACAACAGAACAACAGCCAGTCCTCTGCCAGAAAATGGAGTTGGACATTTGGGACAATTTAGCTCCTCATTCCCCAATGTCTTGGAACACGTAGCCAGAATCCTATTCAAAGAAGCCACCTAGAGGTCTCATTCACCCATGTTGTTAGTTCGGGAGGGAACTGGAAGTCACCATGGAATTCATGAAACTGTTATCCTCAGCGGAATTGTGGCACCCTCCTTTATGTAGAACAGCTTTGAATATGAGTGGAAAGATTCTCATTAATATTTTTGTGTAATCAAAGTGGATTCCTCATCAAAATTGACAAGGAATGGACTATCAGATCCTTCATGAAAGTATTGGTTCAGCACAATGGAGATGGTAAATTTTGCCCAATACACAGGGGCTGTATTAGTGCAGGTCAGTTTCTTTCCCGTTGTGCTTTTAGCCTGACAACAGATGTGCTTTAGAATAGTCCACCTTTGCTGAGTGTGTCCGGGCTGAGATGCGACACGGTACTTGTCAGTACAAATGGACATTAATCTTTGAAATCCTCTGCTTCGCTGTCATTACAAACATGGATATGCATGATTTCTAAGACCCTCATTGGTACCACCATAAGCAGGACTATGGAAAGAATATTCAAAGTGCAAGATAGCTTCATTAGTGGTTCCACTAACACCATCTGCACGGATGCCCCGTTCATTATGAAGATGCAAACCATATCTCTGGGCAATGTGTGCATGTGTACTAGGATACATAGAGCGTATAGTACAAGACATTTTGAGCAAGAGCCTGAAGAGACGTTCCATCTTGGCTTTTCAGGAAGTCCAGTTGTCAGCAGGTATGAGTTCCATGAAATGTCTCGACACAGGTTATGTTTCAGACATCTGACCCCAAGGTCAACGTATGAATGAAGGCAGTCTGTTGTTGCTTCGATGCTGTAACGAAGGCTCAGAGCCTGCTGGTAATTCTATTTCTGCAGGGTAGGTTAAATCCCCTTATGGGTCCCACAAGTATGCATTGGGCATAATGAAAAATTCACTTGTCTTGTGAAATTCGGTGTCATGAATGGCCGAAGATCCCTACCTGATTCCTGACCAGGACCACACTTGGGTATTGAGATGTGTAGGGTTTCCGATTGTACCTGTCACGGTTCCTGTATATCAGTGCAAGAAAGGATAACCTCTGAGAAACCCTTGTTGAAATCCAAATTGCCATTCAAATACATCATGTTCCTATGACACTTCCATAAATTTAGGTGATGCTTGTCAAAGAATTCGCTGCTTGCACAAAGAATCCATAGCTTGATTGCCTCTTTGTGCCAGTGTCCCTCATATCACCCCAAAACTTCAAACAAACTCCATCGAGTCAGAAACTTGTTTTTTTCTTTCTCAGCAGGATCCAATCATTAACATACATTGAGGTCTCTCTTGTCAATGCAGTTGTCTGTGTGTGTGTGTGTGTGTGTGTGTGTGGGTGTGTGTGTGTGTGTCGGTGTCTGTCTGTCTGGTGTGTGTGTGGGTGTGTGTGTGCGATTGGGTGTCTCTCTGTTTCTCTAATTTGTTTGACGGTGTTCACCTCATTCCTTTCTTCCATGCTCAAATTATACATGGAAGAGCAAAAGTACATAATTCCTTCTTATCCTAGATAGATGCTTTCTTATCCTAGGTAGATGGTTTCAGTCCAGTTCCTGATCACTCTCCTTCGCATTTCTCAAGGCTCGATCCCTACCAGTGCTGACACAACAGCACTCCTGACTTTTTTGGTGTATTTGGTACTGAGTTCATGCCTGTAATCCAAGCGATTGAAGGGGGCTGAGATCTGAGTAAAGCAGTTCAAAGGCAGCCCTGTCATTGAAAGCAGAGAGACTCTTATTTTCCTTCATCACTAAAGAAACAGAAAGTAGGGTTGTTTCTCTAAAGGCAAGGTGGTTCCCCCAGCTGAAGAAATCAAGAACCATACCCAGGCCAGAATCAGTATAAGAGAGAACTCTGGAGCCACAGATCAGTGACAGCCCCGAGAACCATAATACACCCCTAGGAACCACACATAAGTACAACATAGAAAACTGGATAAAAAGGGAGACAGACGGACAGACAGAGTTTTGACATATACATGTGGGTCGGGATTCACCATGGTGTGAACTTCTCTTGTAATAAAAATCTCATGGTGAGACTCGTTTGCATATCCTTATCTACTTTACTATTATGTTACATGAGGAGAATTCAAGGTAGGTTATAGGAAGATATGAAGAAATAACCGGGAAATATGCAGGGAAGCCCAAACAACATTTTGCTGAAGATTTCATATTTAATCTTCATCTGGAAACCAAGTCCATCCTTATCTGAATGTAATCTTTCATGGTAACAGATGTTTGGACTTGTATTAAGATTATGGTTCAGCAGGCACTTTCAAGGTCCAGAGAAATTTCCTAATGCATAATTAAATCACACACCAACATCTTTACGTTTTGAATTTTCCAATTTTCCTACCTATGTTTCTTTGACGGGTGAAGTGAGTAATTAATGAATACGCAGTGAATGAGCCAACCACCTATGCTGCAGAGATACCAGTGAGATCTTGGCAGAAGTAATTAGACATAATGGGTAGTTGAGGTATGGCACCCTCGTAGAACCTTGTGTGAAAATGAGTCACAGCTCTCCTTTATCAGCTGAATTCTTGCCTGTGTCTACCAATGTCAGACAAGAAATGGACGGGAAGTGTAAGAAGGGCCAGTTGTCCTCTTTTGGATGGGAAGGGGTGTGTCCGTGGACGTAGGCAGATGTGGGTTGGACTTCCTGGATGGGCGCCCCGGAAGTGAGGAGGCTGACCTGCGTCACAAAGCTGGCACCCCTCCCAGTGGCGGCCCCACACAGAAGGAGAGGTTGCCAAGGGAAAACTGCCTGGAGGGTCTACTGCCTTCCCAGTGAAGAAGGGATCCCACACTGCTGGGTTCACTGGTGAGTCCAGGAAACTTTCAAAGACCCATGAGACTCTTCGCTCTTCGTCCTTCTTTCAACTCCACCATGTGTATGTTAGCTGCTTGCCACGTGGGTTTTATCTTGAATATCACTCTCTGAACACTACTTTCTCCCTTCTTCCCTTTGTGTCACCAGGTAGCCCCCAGAGTTTCCTTAAAGTAGGCACCATGATCCATGAACAAAGTTACTGGAACCCATTTCCTGTCCAGACTTCACAAAATGTCCATTTTGCTCCCCACTCACGGGACCTCTTTTCCTTTTCCTGTCATGATTTAGTGGGTGAGAGCAAACACAGGACTTCTTGGCTCTGGCTCTAGTTCATATTGCAAAAGCACATAAATTATGATGTAGTGGACTACCGACTGAGCTTGACAAACTGGACGGATTTCCGCTTGAAAATAAAAACTATGCCTAAGCCACTAAGGACACGTATTTCAGCACATCTTTCACGGATGCATGTGTTGAGATAAATATCAGAGTTGATGGGAAGGTTTGTGGGTGTTTCTCTCTTACTTCTAAACATCTTAGAGTTTAATTCATCTGAACGTAATGCTACTTGCCTTAGCTCTTGGCCCCGGCAAGTGTTCTTGAAGCTGCGGACGCTCGGTGAAATACGATTTACTACCTTTCTAATATTCACTTTGAAAGTGAAATATATGCAGTGGAAAAGGGAATTACTTGCCGGAAATGTGTAGCTTGGGTCAGCTGTGCCTCATTTAGACACCTTGATAAGAATGGATGCACAAAGCCCTGGGTGCTTTTGTTTGGAAACGTATTCCGAGAGCAAGCCAGAAACGGTATTTTGGTTCAAACTGGACCATAGTGACCGTAAGACGGCTCGGGGACCGTTCCCCAGAAAGGAAATCAATCCCCGGGCCCGGCCAAAAGCTACTCAGGAGGGTAAATAAAGCTTCAGAGCGCGTATAAACGTTTCCTATGAGTTTTGGGGATTTCTAAAATGACACAGTTTTAAAATTTGGTTTTGATGGAATTATTCATGATTTTGCTGAGATGCTTTTTCTCCCCACAGGATTGCGGAGAATACTCTGCCATTCAGAATGGAAGAAGGTACATATCTTCCTTAGTTCATTCCTGGATAGACTCTGGGTTTGTCCAGTAGATGTTTCCCTTCTTACTTTTTCCTCTTTCTTTCTCTCTCTCTCTTTCTTTCTCTCTTTCTTTTTCTTTCTTTCTCTTCATTCTTTCTTGCTTGCTTTCTTTTCTTTCTTCTTTTCTTTTCTTATTTCTTTCTGTTGAAACCTACAGTGCATAATGTCATGAGCTCATCAAGAAAAACATGCTTTTGTGGGATGTTAGCTGAACATCGAAACTTTTGGTAATGAATTTGAGTTTCACAGGTGGTTTAGGAAAGGGAAGAATGGAAGTGAACTGGGTAATTGATGCCTTTGGTAAGTGTGAATGCAGAAATGCCTAACCCCCTCAGTGATGAACTTTGTGATTGTACACAAGTCATCTCAGAAATGAGTTTCTCTACTGTTATTCCTTGGTCCACTTTCATACTTTTCATAATAATGGTTCTCAAAAAATGCAGACAATGAAAGTGTAATCAAAGTGAAAGGATTGTCTTTTCCTAAAGCTAGGTTTTGGAACCCTTTTCTTTTTCAGGTGGATCTGTGGATCCTGAAAGGTTATTGCAGTGCCCCTATGATCAAACTCACAAGATCAGGTCTTGCAGATTCCCATACCACCTTGTAAAATGCAAAAAGGTAAATGTCACCTGAAAATGGAGAGGTGTCACCACATGAAATCCTACTTTTAAGGATCCCATGTAGCCACTGGGAAGGAAATAATGGTGTCAATGTCCAGGGGGAAGGAGCAAAGACAGACTATTTTGTGATTTCAGGACCACTTTTAGCCCACATGTGCATTGGAGTCCTACAGAATTACAATGCACCTTGTGTGGAAATAGAGCTCCACATTGCAGAGCACAGGCAAGGTGTTTTCTGGTGGACCAGCATTCCTTCAGCAAGACCAAGCTTGCTAACAAGCGGTGCCATTCTTCTTCACTCTTGCCTAGTCTCCAAAATCAAGTATCTAATTTTTAAATTGAAAAGGCCATGTCAGAAATCTACTTCATTTGTTTCTGAGAGGGCTTTCCAATGGAAAGGTTTGGCTATCAGAAGAGGGGCCCAAAGGAGATCAAAGAGATTTTGCTGGCATCTCTTTTCTACCCTCCCTATATGGATTTCACAGTAGCTATTTTGCAGTCAGCAAAAACTACACACTATTTGAAGGTTGATATGTTTTGTGCAAATGAAATCTCTTATCTTCAAATACCATTGCTGTTGAAAACTTGAAATCTGGGGCAGAATGTGTCTCCTTCTGCTTAAGGCAGATATGAATAGCGGCAGACACCAACTGGGGAGCATTTTCTAAGGAACCCTTATACTCTTGGTGCAGTGTCCATTTTGCTCTGGTACACAATCAGTGGACATTTGAGTCACAGGAGGGGCAAACAAGGCCACAACCCAAAAGGGATGCTGGGTGTCATATTTTGTATTTGCAACCTGGTTCCACAGAATCATCCTGATATAGCTGCCAAACTAGCTACTTGTCCCTTCAATGCTCGCCACCTTATTCCCTGTGATCAACTCAGTTACCATATGGCAACTTGTATGGACAAACCATCTGTTGAAGACTACCGGGGTGAGTCTGACCTCTACTGTACGATTCAAACGAGTGGGCCAGTTAAGCGTGTCACATAGTTGTGATGTGTTATGTCCTCTTTTATGTAGTGAACATCATTCCCACCGAGATTCAGGATGAGTGGTCTGGAACCACAGGGCAATTTCCTTCCTGTGCTGAAGATTGGGATAAAGGTAGGTCGCTGGTTCTGTAGTTCTGTGTCTGCCACGTCAAATGTGAACTATACCAGGAGTGTAAATGCTGTGCTTTCAACTCACAAGTACTCTGTAAACGGCTCTGATGGCAAACCTTTTGCTGTGTAGCAATCGGAAGTAAAGTATTTTCATCTTGTTATGGGGAGATATGCAGTGTGAACCGAACTAAAATGCCTGTCTCAAACCCACATCTACTATGCCAATGAATTCGTCAGGGCTTTTCCTTTGGTGTTCATTTACGTGTCACGGTTATGTCTTGCCTTCCTGTGGTGAATATTACTTGTGTGTGTTTGTCTGAAAGGAAGTCAGTCTCTTATGCAACCCCACCTAAATGTCTTGGTTTCCTTTGGTAGAATGCTTGGAACATCCTAGCCCAAGTTTCATTTGGGGCACGGGGAATTCCTCAAGCAAAAGCAGGTAAGGACTCACTGGCTTCACCTCACACACATTACACTGTCCTGTGTAAAATCACCTGGCAAGACTCATGAATACCCAGCTTTGTGTCCTCTCTAATCCTAAAAGTTCAGTTCAAAACCCCTGGTATTCTTAGGCTTTCCCAGTGTCATGCACAGACTGATTCTTTTGTGGAGTCCCAATGTCTAGGAAGAAACAGCATTAAGGAAAGTAATGAAAACTAGAATATCCTGGGCCAAAGCAAGGTCCTAAGCATTGTCAGTTGCTGAGTTGGTGTTGAGGAAAGAGTTGGCCAATATCCACGCCAACAGCTATAATATTGGTGACTCAGTTTCTATCTTTTCATTATCCATTGATTGTATACAATTACTCTTGGTGGTGGTGGCAGTGGTGGTGGTGGTGGTGATGGTCCTGAGTGGCTATAAGCCTGGAGATGGTCCCTATACCTCCCCTTTTCAGCAGAAGTCAAGTGCTGTTTCATTGGAGCCACAGACCCCTGCCAATTGCATAGAGCTTAACTGTAGAGAAGACTTTCCTGGGTTTCCCCTTAGCTCAGTGTGCTGTCCTGCTAGGATTTCAGGAGAGAAGCATTGAACACATTTTTAAAGTGACTCTGCAAATGCCAACAAGTAGCTTTCAACAGCATTGCCCTTGAGAGCCTCTGCTACTTCTCAATTCCCAAATTGATTATAGAGGTTTGACAGCAGGAAGAGAATTGATCCTTCTTCAAGAGAGGTTCCTGTCTGCTTGTTAGTGGCTTGTCTGCTTCTTGGTGGCTTAATATATCCACTGAGTCAATATATGCATTCAATAAAGACTAGAGAAAAAGTATTGCTAGGAATTTCTTTTTGCACATTCCCTATTTCATGATTTTGAATTACTTATGAAAACTATTTAAGGAAAATCGAAAAGGCAGACCTAAAGAGTACCATTGTTAATGAGTAGGATATATATGGAACTCTTATGTGTATACATCTATCACATCAAAGACATCGAGAAAAGAAATGAAGAGAAATCACATAATCAGAGATGTTTGAAAACATTTTTATTCTTTGCCACTTCCTATAAACCATTAAAATTTCCCATGGACATTTCCAATTGCATCGGTATTTTGTGCATGATTCTACACATTTGAGATCTTGTTCATAGTGTGATGGCATGTTTGGATTAACATAGGCCCCTCTTTCTATGCAACTGACTTTGGCATATTTTATATTCACAGAAGGAATTGAGGAATAGCTAGAAAGCTTCCTGAGATACATCTATTTAGAGGGTAAGTCTGTGGGTTATTACATATAAGTGAACAGAGAGCTGGTTATTATCTGGGGTAAATCAGTTGTCCTGACGTATGATGTTGCTGGTATGCAATCACCGCACCGTCTTCTTGGGCTTCATTCCACCCGGCACGGATGACATGAGCCACAGGGTGAATTGTGATGCGGAAAGGCTATGTTTCCAAGGGGCATTCTCGGTAGAGCTGTCCATGTGAAACCATGATCCTAGAATTCATTTCCCTTTTCCAACCTGGTGTCCCAAGTTGAATCCATCTTGTTCTTCTTTGGACGCGGAAAAGGAAATAGTGTGCTTGTGAACTGAAGAAAGCAACTGTTTACCATTTAGCATTCCATGGAATTGTGGCTTTTGTGTTTTGTGGTGAACCTTACATGCGTTCATAATCATGTTTTGTTGCGTGATTAGAGAATTCCAAGTACTTACATGTGCAATCAATAACGTTTAGTTCTCTCATCAAATTGAGATTAGTGCTGAAATATTGTTTATATTTATCATGGCTGTCTTTCCACACCACGAAAGGTCTGACTTGGTAGATCTGAAATTTGAGCCTCGTATGATTTGACCTGTCATTCATTGTGAAGAGTAGAGCTGGTGGCAACTTCAGATCATGTATGTTACTGTAGAACCTCGCAATTTCTCTCTGTACCGGGATCTGTCATTGATGCCAGCAGGATGAAGAACAATATAAAATTTCTATGCATTTATGTGTGTACCTGTGTCAAGATGTATACTAATCATTGATAGGTTTCTGCAATTGGAAAGGTTTGCACGTATGTGCCCTTTTTTGTCTTCCTTACGCTGTGATTTTTACTCCTCTGTACTCATTGGGATTTTCCCCCTGACAAATGTTATCATAGTACATTTTTTTTTGTTTTGTTTTTGGTGTTAGTATTTTGGGTTGTTTGTTAGTTTCTTTTTGGAAATGTTGTAGCTCAGAATCGTGACATCGTCCTTATTGAACACAGGTAGCCTTTTGTATTCCATCCCTTTCCATTCATATGTCTTTTACATGATGCTTGATAAGCATGCGTAGGAAACTTCTTGTTTGACCATCCATCGTTTTGTGTATATTTTCATGCATTAGAATTAGAGAAGAATTCTGCTCATCTTACTTTCAAACAGGAGGAAATCCTTTCTGCAGTCCTGCTGATTGCATTTTCTGCATTTATTCTGAAGCACTGGACTGCTTTTTTCTCTTTCAGGGCGATGTGTTATACATCATTGCTATTAAACTAATACAGATCCATTGCAAGAGGTTCCATGACATTGTTGAGATTGACCACATTCCTTTGAGTACTCTTTGAGTAATTTCTTATAGGTTTTGGAAAATGTGTTTCTTTTTTTTGTAAGGTATAGTGGTCTAACGCATGTGTCAGTTAATTGTTTCCTTATATCTCGAACATTAGTATGGCACCTCAAGTAATTCTCCCCTCAACATCCCACTCAGAACTTCTTGTATTTCTCTTCCCATCCCTATGTAAAATAAATGCATAAATGTGTAAAAAAAAGAAAAACGTGCCAGGAAACAATGTCAGATACGGTAACCTGTTGAGACAATCCACAAGGGGAAAGTAGAGAAAAGAAACTGATTTACATAGTTTATTAAGACCAAAAATTCTCAGAAAGACCTCTTGTTTCCATGTCTGATTGTTAAATTCGTTAGTCCCGTCCATATGATCTCATGTGCATATCTGTTGAATGACTGTGATCCACTACTGGCAAATGCAAACTGTTCACTACATGTTACACAGGAGGGAAACGTAAATATGGAGGTTCCCTATGACCCACAATCCAAACCCTGGGCATTTCCCGAAATGTCCAGAAGGGTGGGCATGCTGAGGCTCCTAGCACAGTGATGTTCACTGCCGCATTATTTCCTGTGGCTTATGTATGCAACCAACTGAGAGGACCCTAAGTAGGGATTAAGGCAACGGAGTATTGATACACAGTGGTATTCTGCGCTGCCATTCACACTAATGACATCGCCCCAATCTGAACCCAAATGGAGGGGCACCGAACCAAAGCATGGTAAGTGAAGTAAGGCAGAGCCAATGGCTCATGAAGAATTTGGCACCAGCTATTAAAAGAAAGGATTCTCGGCTGGGAGATTCTCACAGAAAGAAAGTGCTTCCTTAGCATGCATGAAGCCTTGGGTTTGATTCCACAGGACCACAGAACTCGTGGTGTGGACGAAGTGGTAGAGCTCTAGTGGATAAACCGCGGGAGTCCTGCCAAGGCCCTGAGATCAAGGGCCAAGACTGGCCTAAAGCAAAATAAAATTAAAACATATTGCAGAATGGATTTTCCTAGGGTCAATTTTCACATGATCACACACTTTAAAATATATACTCAGAAGAGACCCAGTCTAATTCTCAGAAGCTGTGCATATGTTTGTTTTGTTGCTATGGATAATGAGTTCAAGAAAGCCAGCTAGTCTCACCGCTAGTTGCCAATGTGCTAATTTATCACTGCCACATCCCCGGTAGTTGCTTGTTGCTCTTCGGCTGTCCAGAGACATATACTCAAGCTTCCTTTTCCTAGGAATGTGAGATACTGCTAATTCTCATTCATTCCCTTTCAGGAATGATTCATCAGGCAAAACACATTGGTTCCAGGTTTTACTTCAGTTTTAATGAGTTACAATATTAAATGTATTATGACTCTCAGGACATGAATGGATTTTCATTTATGTTGTCAACTCGCCCCAATTTCTTTGGAAAATACCTTGCTTGCCCTGAATCCTCATCACAGAACCCAGGGGCCTGTACATTACCCCTTTTAGTTTGACTGGGAAAATACAGGTAAGGAAAACCTGATGGTGAACTTAAGGAAGTGCCTAGGTTTCTCTTAGGGAAGACAACCACTCTGTTCTTTCCAGTGCAGTCAGGTTTGTATGTGAGTATCCTCAGGCAGTATCAACCCTATTCTTCTAAATGAGAACATGGTTGCAACTCATGTCCTCTCAATGCCTTCTTTGGAAAGTTGTCAACAGTCTGAGAAACATTTCTGGCCTAATATTTGTCATGCATAACTCTGTCGAACTCTGCCTGAGCGAGTGATAATCCCCACTGTGTGTATGACTGCTTGTGATACTTAACTGCAAGGGAACACCTGACAGAAAATGGCATCCAAAATTGTTGGAGTGTAGTGAAAAGTTGCACTTCCATGACAGGTTACAGCTAAGTGGTGAGAATCTGACCAGTACACGGCTCTCAAGGGGAAAGGAAAGTTTTTGTGTTTGACCATGTACAGGCATTTTTACCAAGTGCTTAAGGTAGAGTGCACTCACAGTAACCCAGGACTCTCTCATCATGCCTTACATGCTCAGTCTAGTTTCCTTTGTAGCAGCATATGTGTAAATTGCACCACATTCTTCTTCTACTACTGCTATTCTTTTGCATTCCTTTGGTGCAATGGATTACTCTTCACAGTTACAAGACATTGAATAAGGTTTTGGAAGTTCAGAGATGGGAAAGTACTCATCACAAGGGCATTTGAGAAGTTTAGTGTTCACCAAGGAAAATTTGATCTTCATTGGTTCTCTGATTTTCATGGTGAAAATGTGATTCCTTCTGGGAATGACCCTTTTTTGCCACCAAGGTTCCTTGGGTTTTACTATGAGCGGTACTGGTGGGATTCCTCTGATAATCTGATCAGCAAGTGCAGCTCGATGGGTGAACCCTATCATGATGCAATCATGGCTTGGAATGGTGTGGAACCAGTAGTCTACAGGGAAATATCTACATATTCCGTACTGGCAGCAGCCTAGACAACAGAACAACAGCCAGTCCTCTGCCAGAGAATGGAGTTGGACATTTGAGACAATTTAGCTCCTCATTCCCCAATGTCTTGGAACACGTAGCCAGAATCCTATTCAAAGAAGCCACCTAGAGGTCTCATTCACCCATGTTGTTAGTTCGGGAGGGAACTGGAAGTCACCATGGAATTCATGAAACTGTTATCCTCAGCGGAATTGTGGCACCCTCCTTTATGTAGAACAGCTTTGAATATGAGTGGAAAGATTCTCATTAATATTTTTGTGTAATCAAAGTGGATTCCTCATCAAAATTGACAAGGAATGGACTATCAGATCCTTCATGAAAATATTGGTTCAGCACAATGGAGATGGTAAATTTTGCCCAATACACAGGGGCTGTATTAGTGCAGGTCAGTTTCTTTCCCGTTGTGCTTTTAGCCTGACAACAGATGTGCTTTAGAATAGTCCACCTTTGCTGAGTGTGTCCGGGCTGAGATGCGACACGGTACTTGTCAGTACAAATGGACATTAATCTTTGAAATCCTCTGCTTCGCTGTCATTACAAACATGGATATGCATGATTTCTAAGACCCTCATTGGTGCCACCATAAGCAGGACTATGGAAAGAATATTCAAAGTGCAAGATAGCTTCATTAGTGGTTCCACTAACACCATCTGCACGGATGCCCCGTTCATTATGAAGATGCAAACCATATCTCTGGGCAATGTGTGCATGTGTACTAGGATACATAGAGCGTATAGTACAAGACATTTTGAGCAAGAGCCTGAAGAGACGTTCCATCTTGGCTTTTCAGGAAGTCCAGTTGTCAGCAGGTATGAGTTCCATGAAATGTCTCGACACAGGTTATGTTTCAGACATCTGACCCCAAGGTCAACGTATGAATGAAGGCAGTCTGTTGTTGCTTCGATGCTGTAACGAAGGCTCAGAGCCTGCTGGTAATTCTATTTCTGCAGGGTAGGTTAAATCCCCTTATGGGTCCCACAAGTATGCATTGGGCATAATGAAAAATTCACTTGTCTTGTGAAATTCGGTGTCATGAATGGCCGAAGATCCCTACCTGATTCCTGACCAGGACCACACTTGGGTATTGAGATGTGTAGGGTTTCCGATTGTACCTGTCACGGTTCCTGTATATCAGTGCAAAAAAGGATAACCTCTGAGAAACCCTTGTTGAAATCCAAATTGCCATTCAAATACATCATGTTCCTATGACACTTCCATAAATTTAGGTGATGTTTGTGAAAGAATTCACTGCTTGCACAAAGAATCCATAGCTTGATTGCCTCTTTGTGCCAGTGTCCCTCATATCACCCCGAAACTTCAAACAAACTCCATCGAGTCAGAAACTTGTTTTTTTCTTTCTCAGCAGGATCCAATCATTAACATACATTGAGGTCTCTCTCGTCAATGCGGTTGTCTGTGTGTGTGTGTGTGTGTGTGTGTGTGTGTGTCTGTGTCTGTCTGTCTGGTGTGTGTGTGTGGGTGTGTGGGTGCGATTGGGTGTCTCTCTGTTTCTCTAATTTGTTTGACGGTGTTCACCTCATTCCTTTCTTCCATGCTCAAATTATACATGGAAGAGCAAAAGTACATAATTCCTTCTTATCCTAGATAGATGCTTTCTTATCCTAGGTAGATGCTTTCAGTCCAGTTCCTGATCACTCTCCTTTGCATTTCTCAAGGCTCGATCCCTACCACTGCTGACACAACAGCACTCCTGACGTTTTTTGGTGTATTTGGTACTGAGTTCATGCCTGTAATCCAAGCGATTGAAGGGGGATGAGATCTGAGTAAAGCAGTTCAAAGGCAGCCCTGTCATTGAAAGCAGATAGACTCTTATTTTCCTTCATCCCTAAAGAAACAGAAAGTAGGGTTGTTTCTCTAAAGGCAAGGTGGTTCCCCCAGCTGAAGAAATCAAGAACCATACCCAGGCCAGAATCAGTATAAGAGAGAACTCTGGAGCCACAGATCAGTGACAGCCCCGAGAACCATAATACACCCCTAGGAACCACACATAAGTACAACATAGAAAACTGGATAAAAAGGGAGACAGACGGACAGACAGAGTTTTGACATATACATGTGGGTCGGGATTCACCATGGTGTGAACTTCTCTTGTAATAAAAATCTCATGGTGAGACTCGTTTGCATATCCTTATCTACTTTACTATTATGTTACATGAGGAGAATTCAAGGTAGGTTATAGGAAGATATGAAGAAATACCGGGAAATATGCAGGGAAGCCCAAACAACATTTTGCTGAAGATTTCATATTTAATCTTCATCTGGAAACCAAGTCCATCCTTATCTGAATGTAATCTTTCATGGTAACAGATGTTTGGACTTGTATTAAGATTATGGTTCAGCAGGCACTTTCAAGGTCCAGAGAAATTTCCTAATGCATAATTAAATCACACACCAACGTCTTTACGTTTGAATTTTCCAATTTTCCTACCTATGTTTCTTTGACGGGTGAAGTGAGTAATTAATGAATACGCAGTGAATGAGCCAACCACCTATGCTGCAGAGATACCAGTGAGATCTTGGCAGAAGAAATTAGACATAATGGGTAGTTGAGGTATGGCATCCTCGTAGAACCTTGTGTGAAAATGAGTCACAGCTCTCCTTTATCAGCTGAATTCTTGCCTGTGTCTACCAATGTCAGACAAGAAATGGACGGGAAGTGTAAGAAGGGCCAGTTGTCCTCTTTTGGATGGGAAGGGGTGTGTCCGGTGATGTAGGCAGAAGTGGGCGGGACTTCCTGGATGGGCGCCCCGGAAGTGAGGAGGCTGACCTGCGTCACAAAGCTGGCACCCCTCCCAGCGGCGGCCCCACACAGAAGGAAAGGTTGCCAAGGGAAAACTGCCTGCTGGGTCTACTGCCTTCCCAGTGAAGAAGGGATCCCACACTGCTGGGTTCACTGGTGAGTCCAGGAAACTTTCAAAGACCCATGAGACTCTTCGCTCTTCGTCCTTCTTTCAACTCCACCATGTGTATGTTAGCTGCTTGCCACGTGGGTTTTATCTTGAATATCACTCTCTGAATACTAGCTTTCTCCCTTCTTCCCTATGTGTCACCAGGTAGCCCCCAGAGTTTCCTTAAAGTAGGCACCATGATCCATGAACAAAGTTATTGGAACCCATTTCCTGTCCAGACTTCACAAAATGTCCATTTTGCTCCCCCATCACGGGACCTCTTTTCCTTTTCCTGTCATGATTTAGTGGGTGAGAGCAAACACAGGACTTCTTGGCTCTGGCTCTAGTTCATATTGCAAAAGCACATAAATTATGATGTAGTGGACTACCGACTGAACTTGACAAACTGGACGGATTTCAGCTTGAAAATAAAAACTATGCCTAAGCCACTAAGGACACGTATTTCAGCACATGTTTCACGGATGCATGTGTTGAGATAAATATTAGAGTTGATGGCATGGTTTGTGGGTGTTTCTCTCTTACTTCTAAACATCTTAGAGTTTAATTCATCTGAACGTAATGCTACTTGCCTTGGCTGTTGGCCCCGGCAAGTGTTCTTGAAGCTGCGGACGCTCGGTGAAATACGATTTACTACCTTTCTAATCTTCACTTTGAAAGTGAAATATATGCATTGGAAAAGGGAATTACTTGGCGGAAATGTGTAGCTTGGGTCAGCTGGGCCTCGTTTAGACACCGTGATAAGAATGGATGCACAAAGCCCTGTGTGCTTTTGTTTGGAAACGTATTCCGAGAGCAAGCCAAAAACGGTATTTTGGTTGAAACTGGACCATAGTGACCGTGAGACGGCTCGGGGACCGTTCTCCAGAAAGGACATCAATCCCCGGGCCCGGCCAAGAGCTATTCAGGAGGGTAAATAAAGCTTCAGAGCGCGTATAGACGTTTCCTATGAGTTTGGGGATTTCTAAAATGACACAGTTTTAAAATTTGGTTTTGATGGAATTATTCATGATTTTGCTGAGATGCTTTTTCTCCCCACAGGATTGCAGAGAATACTCTGCCATTCAGAATGGAAGAAGGTACATATCTTCCTTAGTTCATTCCTGGATAGACTCTGGGTTTGTACAGTAGATGTTTCCCTTCTTACTTTTTCCTCTTTCTTTCTCTCTCTCTCTTTCTTTCTCTTTCTTTTTCTTTCTTTCTCTTCATTCTTTCTTGCTTGCTTTCTTTTCTTTCTTGCTTTCTTTTTTATTTGTTTCTATTGAAACCTACAGTGCATAATGTCATGAGCTCATCAAGAAAAACATGCTTTTGTGGGATGTTAGCTGAACATCGAAACTTTTGGTAATGAATTTGAGTTTCACAGGTGGTTTACTAAAGGGAAGAATGGAAGTGAACTGGGTAATTGATGCCTTTGGTAAGTGTGAATGCAGAAATGCCTAACCCCCTCAGTGATGAACTTTGTGATTGTACACAAGTCATCTCAGAAATGAGTTTCTCTACTGTTATTCCTTGGTCCACTTTCATACTTTTCATAATAATGGTTCTCAAAAAATGCAGACAATGAAAGTGTAATCAAAGTGAAAGGATTGTCTTTTCCCAAAGCTAGGTTTTGGAACCCTTTTCTTTTTCAGGTGGATCTGTGGATCCTGAAAGGTTATTGCAGTGCCCCTATGATCAAACTCACAAGATCAGGTCTTGCAGATTCCCATACCACCTTGTAAAATGCAAAAAGGTAAATGTCACCTGAAAATGGAGAGGTGTCACCACATGAAATCCTACTTCTAAGGATCCCATGTAGCCACTGGGAAGGAAATAATGGTGTCAATGTCCAGGGGGAAGGAGCAAAGAAAGACTATTTTGTGATTTCAGGACCACTTTTAGCCCACATGTGCATTGGAGTCCTACAGAATTACAATGCACCTTGTGTGGAAATAGAGCTCCACATTGCAGAGCACAGGCAAGGTGTTTTCTGGTGGACCAGCACTCCTTCAGCAAGACCAAGCTTGCTAACAAGCGGTGCCATTCTTCTTCACTCTTGCCTAGTCTCCAAAAGACAAGTATCTAATTTTTAAATTGAAAAGGCCATGTCAGAAATCTACTTCATTTGTTTCTGAGAGGGCTTTCCAATGGAAAGGTTTGGCTATCAGAAGAGGGGCCCAAAGGAGATCAAAAGAGATTTTGCTGGCATCTCTTTTCTACCCTCCCTATATGGATTTCACAGTAGCTATTTTGCAGTCAGCAAAAACTACACACTATTTGAAGGTTGATATGTTTTGTGCAAATGAAATCTCTTATCTTGAAATACCATTGCTGTTGAAAACTTGAAATCTGGGGCAGAATGTGTCTCCTTCTGCTTAAGGCAGATGTGAATAGTGGCAGACACCAACTGGGGAGCATTTTCTAAGGAACCCTTTCCCTCTTGGTGCAGTGTCCATTTTGCTCTGGTACACAATCAGTGGACATTTGAGTCACAGGAGGGGCAAACAAGGCCACAACCCAAAAGGGATGCTGGGTGTCATATTTTGTATTTGCAACCTGGTTCCACAGAATCATCCTGATATAGCTGCCAAACTAGCTACTTGTCCCTTCAATGCTCGCCACCTTATTCCCCGTGATCAACTCAGTTACCATATGGCAACTTGTATGGACAAACCATCTGTTGAAGACAACCGGGGTGAGTCTGACCTCTACTGCATGATTCAAATGCGAATGGGCCAGTTAAGAGTGTCACATAGTTGTGATTTGGTATGTCCTCTTTTATGTAGTGAACATCATTCCCACCGAGATTCAGGATGAGTGGTCTGGAACCACAGGGCAATTTCCTTCCTGTGCTGAAGACTGGGATAAAGGTATGTCGCTGGTTCTGTAGTTCTGTGTCTGCCACGTCAAATGTGAACTATACCAGGAGTGTAAATGCTGTGCTTTCAACTCACAAGTACTCTGTAAACGGCTCTGATGGCAAACCTTTTGCTGTGTAGCAATCGGAAGAAAAGTATTTTCATCTTGCCAGGGGAGATATACAGTGTGAACCGAACTAAAATGCCTGTCTCAAACCCACATCTACTATGCCAATGAATTCGTCAGGGCTTTTCCTTTGGTGTTCATTTACGTGTCACGGTTATGTCTTGCCTTCCTGTGGTGAATATTACTTGTGTGTGTTTGTCTGAAAGGAAGTCAGTGTCTTATGCAACCCCACCTAAATGTCTTGGTTTCCTTTGGTAGAATGCTTGGAACATCCTAGCCCAAGTTTCATTTGGGGCACGGGGAATTCCTCAAGCAAAAGCAGGTAAGGACTCACTGGCTTCACCTCACACACATTACACTGTCCTGTGTAAAATCACCTGGCAAGACTCATGGATACCCAGCTTTGTGTCCTCTCTAATCCTAAAAGTTCAGTTCAAAACCCCTGGTATTCTTAGGCTTTCCCAGTGTCATGCACAGACTGATTCTTTTGTGGAGTCCCAATGTCTAAGAAGAAACAGCATTATGGAAAGTAATGAAAACTAGAATATCCTGGGCCAAAGCAAGGTCCTATGCATTGTCAATTGCTGAGTTGGTGTTGAGGAAAGAGTTGGCCAATATCGATGCCAACAGCTAAAATATTGGTGACTCAGTTTCTGTCTTTTCATTATCCATTGATTGTATGCAATTACTCTTGGTGGTGGTGGCGGTGGTAGTGGTGGTGGTGATGGTCCTGAGTGGCTATAAGCCTGGAGATGGTCCCTGTACCTCCCCTTTTCAGCAGAAGTCAAGTGCTGTTTCCTTGGAGCCACAAACCCCTGCCAATTGCATAGAGCTTAACTGTAGAGAAGACTTTCCTGGGTTTCCCCTTAGCTCAGTGTGCTGTCCTGCTAGGATTTCAGGAGAGAAGCATTGAACACATTTTTAAAGTGACTCTGCAAATGCCAACAAGTAGCTTTCAACAGCATTGCCCTTGAGAGCCTCTGCTACTTCTCAATTCCCAAATTGATTATAGAGGTATGACAGCAGGAAGAGAATTGATCCTTCTTCAAGAGAGGTTCCTGTCTGCTTGTTAGTGGCTTGTCTGCTTCTATATATCCACTGAGTCAATATATGCATTCAATATAGACCAGAGAAAAAGTATTGCTAGGAATTTCTTTTTGCACATTCCCTAGTTCATGATTTTGAATTACTTATGAAAACTATTTAAGGAAAATCGAAAAGGCAGACCTAAAGAGTACCATTGTTAATGAGTAGGATATATATGGAACTCTTATGTGTATACATCTATCACATCAAAGACATCGAGAAAAGAAATGAAGAGAAATCACATAATCAGAGATGTTTGAAAACATTTTTATTCTTTGCCACTTCCTATAAACCATTAAAATTTCCCATGAACATTTCCAATTGCATCGGTATTTTGTGCATGATTCTACACATTTGAGATCTTGTTCATAGTGTGATGGCATGTTTGGATTAACATAGGCCCCTCTTTCTATGCAACTGACTTTGGCATATTTTATATTCACAGAAGGAATTGAGGAATCGCTAGAAAGCTTCCTGAGATACATCTATTTAGAGGGTAAGTGCGTGGGTTATTACATATAAGTGAACAGAGAGCTGGTTATTATCTGGGGTAAATCAGTTGTCCTGACGTATGATGTTGCTGGTATGCAATCACCGCACCGTCTTCTTGGGCTTCATTCCACCGGCATGGATCACATGAGCCACAGGGTGAATTGTGATGCGGAAAGGCTATGTTTCCAAGGGGCATTCTCGGTAGAGCTGTCCATGTGAAACCATGATCCTAGAATTCATTTCCCTTTTCCAACCTGGTGTCCCAAGTTGAACCCATCTTGTTCTTCTTTGGATGCGGAAAAAGAAATAGTGTGCTTGTGAACTGAAGAAAGCAACTGTTTACCATTTAGCATTCCATGGAATTGTGGCTTTTGTGTTTTGTGGTGAACCTTACATGCGTTCATAATCATGTTTTGTTGCGTGATTAGAGAATTCCAAGTACTTACATGTGCAATCAATAACGTTTAGTTCTCTCATCAAATTGAGATTAGTGCTGAAATATTGTTTATATTTATGATGGCTGTCTTTCAACACCACGAAAGGTCTGACTTGGTAGATCTGAAATTTGAGCCTCGTATGATTTGACCTGTCATTCATTGTGAAGTGTAGAGCTGGTGGCAACTTCAGATCATGTATGTTACTGTAGAACCTCGCAATTTCTCTCTGTACCGGGATCTGTCATTGATGCCAGCAGGATGAAGAACAATATAAAATTTCTATGCATTTATATGTGTACCTGTGTCAAGATGTATACTAATCATTGATAGGTTTCTGCAATTGGAAAGGTTTGCACGTATGTGCCCTTTTTTGTCTTCCTTACGCTGTGATTTTTACTCCTCTGTACTCATTGGGATTTTCCCCCTGACAAATGTTATCATAGTACAGTTTTTTTGTTTTGTTTTTGGTGTTAGTATTTTGGGTTGTTTGTTAGTTTCTTTTTTGAAATGTTGTAGCTCAGAATCGTGACATCGTCCTTATTGAACACAGGTAGGCTTTTGTATTCCATCCCTTTCCATTCATATGTCTTTTACATGATGCTTGATAAGCATGTGTAGGAAACTTCTTTGATCATCCATCGTTTTGTGTATATTTTCATGCATTAGTATTAGAGAAGAATTCTGCTCATCTTACTTTCAAACAGGAAGAAATCCTTTCTGCAGTCCTGCTGATTGCATTTTCTGTATTTATTCTGAAGCACCGGACTGCTTTTTTCTCTTTCAGGGCGATGTGTTATACATCATTGCTATTAAACTAATACAGATCCATTACAAGAGGTTCCATGACGTTGTTGAGATTGACCACATTCCTTTAAGTACTCTTTGAGTAATTTCTTATAGTTTTTGGAAAATGTGTTTCTTTTTTTGGTAAGGTATAGTGGTCTAACGCATGTGTCAGTTAATGGTTTCCTTATATCTCGAACATTAGTATGGCACCTCAAGTAATTCTCCCCTCAACCTCCCACTCAGAACTTCTTGTATTTCTCTTCCCATCCCTATGTAAAATAAATGCATAAATGTGTAAAAAAAAGAAAAACGTGCCAGGAAACAATGTCAGATACAGTAACCTGTTGAGACAATCCACAAGGGGAAAGTAGAGAAAAGAAACTGATTTACATAGTTTATTAAGACCAAAAATTCTCAGAAAGACCTCTTGTTTCCATGTCTGATTGTTAAATTCGTTAGTCCCGTCCATATGGTCTCATGTGCATATCTGTTGAATGACTGTGATCCACTACTGGCAAATGCAAACTGTTCACTACATGTTACACAGGAGGGAAACGTAAATATGGAGGTTCCCTATGACCCACAATCCAAACCCTGGGCATTTCCCGAAATGTCCAGAAGGGTGGGCATGCTGAGGCTCCTAGCACAGTGATGTTCACTGCCGCATTATTTCCTGTGGCTTATGTATGCAACCAACTGAGAGGACCCTAAGTAGGGATTAAGGCAACGGAGTATTGATACACAGTGGTATTCTGCGCTGCCATTCACACTAATGACATCGCCCCAATCTGAACCCAAATGGAGGGGCACCGAACCAAAGCATGGTAAGTGAAGTAAGGCAGAGCCAATGGCTCATGAAGAATTTGGCACCAGCTATTAAAAGAAAGGATTCTCGGCTGGGAGATTCTCACAGAAAGAAAGTGCTTCCTTAGCATGCATGAAGCCTTGGGTTTGACTCCACAGGACCACAGAACTCGTGGTGTGGACGAAGTGGTAGAGCTCTAGTGGATAAACCGCGGGAGTCCTGCCAAGGCCCTGAGATCAAGGGCCAAGACTGGCCTAAAGCAAAATAAAATTAAAACATATTGCAGAATGGATTTTCCTAGGGTCAATTTTCACATGATCACACACTTTAAAATATATACTCAGAAGAGACCCAGTCTAATTCTCAGAAGCTGTGCATATGTTTGTTTTGTTGCTATGGATAATGAGTTCAAGAAAGCCAGCTAGTCTCACCGCTAGTTGCCAATGTGCTAATTTATCACTGCCACATCCCCGGTAGTTGCTTGTTGCTCTTCGGCTGTCCAGAGACATATACTCAAGCTTCCTTTTCCTAGGAATGTGAGATACTGCTAATTCTCATTCATTCCCTTTCAGGAATGATTCATCAGGCAAAACACATTGGTTCCACATTTTACTTCAGTTTTAATGAGTTACAATATTAAATGTATTATGACTGTCAGGACATGAATGGATTTTCATTTACGTTGTCAACTCGCCCCAATTTCTTTGGAAAATACCTTGCTCGCCCTGAATCCTCATCACAGAACCCAGGGGCCTGTACATTACCCCTTTTAGTTTGACTGGGAAAATACAGGTAAGGAAAACCTGATGGTGAACTTAAGGAAGTGCCTAGGTTTCTCTTAGGGAAGACAACCACTCTGTTCTTTCCAGTGCAGTCAGGTTTGTATGTGAGTATCCACAGGCAGTATCAACCCTATTCTTCTAAATGAGAACATGGTTGCAACTCATGTCCTCTCAATGCCTTCTTTGGAAAGTTGTCAACAGTCTGAGAAACATTTCTGGCCTAATATTTGTCATGCATAACTCTGTCGAACTTTGCCTGAGCGAGTGATAATCCCCACTGTGTGTATGACTGCTTGTGATACTTAACTGCAAGGGAACACCTGACAGAAAATGGCATCCAAAATTGTTGGAGTGTAGTGAAAAGTTGCACTTCCATGACAGGTTACAGCTAAGTGGTGAGAATCTGACCAGTACACGGCTCTCAAGGGGAAAGGAAAGTTTTTGTGTTTGACCATGTACAGGCATTTTTACCAAGTGCTTAAGGTAGAGTGCACTCACAGTAACCCAGGACTCTCTCATCATGCCTTACATGCTCAGTCTAGTTTCCTTTGTAGCAGCATATGTGTAAATTGCACCACATTCTTCTTCTACTACTGCTATTCTTTTGCATTCCTTTGGTGCAATGGATTACTCTTCACAGTTACAAGACATTGAATAAGGTTTTGGAAGTTCAGAGATGGGAAAGTACTCATCACAAGGGCATTTGAGAAGTTTAGTGTTCACCAAGGAAAATTTGATCTTCATTGGTTCTCTGATTTTCATGGTGAAAATGTGATCCCTTCTGGGAATGACCCTTTTTTGCCACCAAGGTTCCTTGGGTTTTACTATGAGCGGTACTGGTGGGATTCCTCCGATAATCTGATCAGCAAGTGCAGCTCGATGGGTGAACCCTATCATGATGCAATCATGGCTTGGAATGGTGTGGAACCAGTAGTCTACAGGGAAATATCTACATATTCCGTAATGGCAGCAGCCTAGACAACAGAACAACAGCCAGTCCTCTGCCAGAGAATGGAGTTGGACATTTGGGACAATTTAGCTCCTCATTCCCCAATGTCTTGGAACACGTAGCCAGAATCCTATTCAAAGAAGCCACCTAGAGGTCTCATTCACCCATGTTGTTAGTTCAGGAGGGAACTGGAAGTCACCATGGAATTCATGAAACTGTTATCCTCAGCGGAATTGTGGCACCCTCCTTTATGTAGAACAGCTTTGAATATGAGTGGAAAGATTCTCATTAATATTTTTGTGTAATCAAAGTGGATTCCTCATCAAAATTGACAAGGAATGGACTATCAGATCCTTCATGAAAGTATTGGTTCAGCACAATGGAGATGGTAAATTTTGCCCAATACACAGGGGCTGTATTAGTGCAGGTCAGTTTCTTTCCCGTTGTGCTTTTAGCCTGACAACAGATGTGCTTTAGAATAGTCCACCTTTGCTGAGTGTGTCCGGGCTGAGATGCGACACGGTACTTGTCAGTACAAATGGACATTAATCTTTGAAATCCTCTGCTTCGCTGTCATTACAAACATGGATATGCATGATTTCTAAGACCCTCATTGGTACCCCCATAAGCAGGACTATGGAAAGAATATTCAAAGTGCAAGATAGCTTCATTAGTGGTTCCACTAACACCATCTGCACGGATGCCCCGTTCATTATGAAGATGCAAACCATATCGTTGGGCAATGTGTGCATGTGTACTAGGATACATAGAGCGTATAGTACAAGACATTTTGAGCAAGAGCCTGAAGAGACGTTCCATCTTGGCTTTTCAGGAAGTCCAGTTGTCAGCAGGTATGAAATGTCTCGACACAGGTTATGTTTCAGACATCTGACCCCAAGGTCAACGTATGAATGAAGGCAGTCTGTTGTTGCTTCGATGCTGTAACGAAGGCTCAGAGCCTGCTGGTAATTCTATTTCTGCAGGGTAGGTTAAATCCCCTTATGGGTCCCACAAGTATGCATTGGGCATAATGAAAAATTCACTTGTCTTGTGAAATTCGTTGTCATGAATGGCCGAAGATCCCTACCTGATTCCTGACCAGGACCACACTTGGGTATTGAGATGTGTAGGGTTTCCGATTGTACCTGTCACGGTTCCTGTATATCAGTGCAAAAAAGGATAACCTCTGAGAAACCCTTGTTGAAATCCAAATTGCCATTCAAATACATCATGTTCCTATGACACTTCCATAAATTTAGGTGATGCTTGTCAAAGAATTCACTGCTTGCACAAAGAATCCATAGCTTGATTGCCTCTTTGTGCCAGTGTCCCTCATATCACCCCGAAACTTCAAACAAACTCCATCGAGTCAGAAACTTGTTTTTTTCTTTCTCAGCAGGATCCAATCATTAACATACATTGAGGTCTCTCTCGTCAATGCAGTTGTCTGTGTGTGTGTGTGTGTGTGTGTGTGTGTGTGTGTGTCTGTGTCTGTCTGTCTGGTGTGTGTGTGGGTGTGTGTGTGCGATTGGGTGTCTCTCTGTTTCTCTAATTTGTTTGACGGTGTTCACCTCATTCCTTTCTTCCATGCTCAAATTATACATGGAAGAGCAAAAGTACATAATTCCTTCTTATCCTAGATAGATGCTTTCTTATCCTAGGTAGATGCTTTCAGTCCAGTTCCTGATCACTCTCCTTGGCATTTCTCAAGGCTCGATCCCTACCAGTGCTGACACAACAGCACTCCTGACTTTTTTGGTGTATTTGGTACTGAGTTCATGCCTGTAATCCAAGCGATTGAAGGGGGCTGAGATCTGAGTAAAGCAGTTCAAAGGCAGCCCTGTCATTGAAAGCAGAGAGACTCTTATTTTCCTTCATCACTAAAGAAACAGAAAGTAGGGTTGTTTCTCTAAAGGCAAGGTGGTTCCCCCAGCTGAAGAAATCAAGAACCATACCCAGGCCAGAATCAGTATAAGAGAGAACTGTGGAGCCACAGATCAGTGACAGCCCCGAGAACCATAATACACCCCTAGGAACCACACATAAGTACAACATAGAAAACTGGATAAAAAGGGAGACAGACGGACAGACAGAGTTTTGACATATACATGTGGGTCGGGATTCACCATGGTGTGAACTTCTCTTGTAATAAAAATCTCATGGTGAGACTCGTTTGCATATCCTTATCTACTTTACTATTATGTTACATGAGGAGAATTCAAGGTAGGTTATAGGAAGATATGAAGAAATAACCGGGAAATAAGCAGGGAAGCCCAAACAACATTTTGCTGAAGATTTCATATTTAATCTTCATCTGGAAACCAAGTCCATCCTTATCTGAATGTAATCTTTCATGGTAACAGATGTTTGGACTTGTATTAAGATTATGGTTCAGCAGGCACTTTCAAGGTCCAGAGAAATTTCCTAATGCATAATTAAATCACACACCAACGTCTTTACGTTTTGAATTTTCCAATTTTCCTACCTATGTTTCTTTGACGGGTGAAGTGAGTAATTAATGAATACGCAGTGAATGAGCCAACCACCTATGCTGCAGAGATACCAGTGAGATCTTGGCAGAAGAAATTAGACATAATGGGTAGTTGAGGTATGGCACCCTCGTAGAACCTTGTGTGAAAATGAGTCACAGCTATACTTTATCAGCTGAATTCTTGCCTGTGTCTACCAATGTCAGACAAGAAATGGACGGGAAGTGTAAGAAGGGCCAGTTGTCCTGTTTTGGATGGGAAGGGGTGTGTCCGTGGACGTAGGCGGAAGTGGGCGGGACTTCCTGGATGGGCGCCCCGGAAGTGAGGAGGCTGACCTGCGTCACAAAGCTGGCACCCCTCCCAGCGGCGGCCCCACACAGAAGGAGAGGTTGCCAAGGGAAAACTGCCTGCTGAGTCTACTGCCTTCCCAGTGAAGAAGGGATCCCACACTGCTGGGTTCACTGGTGAGTCCAGGAAACTTTCAAAGACCCATGAGACTCTTCGCTCTTCGTCCTTCTTTCAACTCCACCATGTGTATGTTAGCTGCTTGCCACGTGGGTTTTATCTTGAATATCACTCTCTGAATACTAGCTTTCTCCCTTCTTCCCTTTGTGTCACCAGGTAGCCCCCAGAGTTTCCTTAAAGTAGGCACCATGATCCATGAACAAAGTTATTGGAACCCATTTCCTGTCCAGACTTCACAAAATGTCCATTTTGCTCCCCACTCACGGGACCTCTTTTCCTTTTCCTGTCATGATTTAGTGGGTGAGAGCAAACACAGGACTTCTTGGCTCTGGCTCTAGTTCATATTGCCAAAGCACATAAATTATGATGTAGTGGACTACCGACTGAGCTTGACAAACTGGACGGATTTCAGCTTGAAAATAAAAACTATGCCTAAGCCACTAAGGACACGTATTTCAGCACATCTTTCACGGATGCATGTATTGAGATAAATATCAGATTTGATGGGAACGTTTGTGGGTGTTTCTCTCTTACTTCTAAACATCTTAGAGTTTAATTCATCTGAACGTAATGCTACTTGCCTTGGCTATTGGCCCCGGCAAGTGTTCTTGAAGCTGCGGACGCTCGGTGAAATAAGATTTACTACCTTTCTAATCTTCACTTTGAAAGTGAAATATATGCATTGGAAAAGGGAATTACTTGGCGGATATGTGTAGCTTGGGTCAGCTGTGCCTCGTTTAGACACCGTGATAAGAATGGATGCACAAAGCCCTGGATGCTTTTTCTGCCCACAGGATTGCGGAGAATACTCTGCCTGTCAGAATGGAAGAAGGTACATATCTTCCTTAGTTCATTCCTGGATAGACTCTGGGTTTGTCCAGTAGATGTTTCCCTTCTTACTTTTTCCTCTTTCTTTCTCTCTCTCTCTTTCTCTCTTTCTTTTTCTTTCTTTCTCTTCATTCTTTCTTGCTTGCTTTCTTTTCTTTCTTGCTTTCTTTTCTTATTTGTTTCTGTTGAAACCTACAGTGCATAATGTCATGAGCTCATCAAGAAAAACATGCTTTTGTGGGATGTTAGCTGAACATCGAAACTTTTGGTAATGAATTTGAGTTTCACAGGTGGTTTAGGAAAGGGAAGGATGGAAGTGAACTGGGTAATTGATGCCTTTGGTAAGTGTGAATGCAGAAATGCCTAACCCCCTCAGTGATGAACTTTGTGATTGTACACAAGTCATCTCAGAAATGAGTTTCTCTACTGTTATTCCTTGGTCCACTTTCATACTTTTCATAATAATGGTTCTCAAAAAATGCAGACAATGAAAGTGTAATCAAAGTGAAAGGATTGTCTTTTCCCAAAGCTAGGTTTTGGAACCCTTTTCTTTTTCAGGTGGATCTATGGATCCTGAAAGGTTATTGCAGTGCCCCTATGATCAAACTCACAAGATCAGGTCTTGCAGATTCCCATACCACCTTGTAAAATGCAAAAAGGTAAATGTCACCTGAAAATGGAGAGGTGTCACCACATGAAATCCTACTTTTAAGGATCCCATGTAGCCACTGGGAAGGAAATAATGGTGTCAATGTCCAGGGGGAAGGAGCAAAGAAAGACTATTTTGTGATTTCAGGACCACTTCTAGCCCACATGTGCATTGGAGTCCTACAGAATTACAATGCACCTTGTGTGGAAATAGAGCTCCACATTGCAGAGCACAGGCAAGGTGTTTTCTGGTGGACCAGCACTCCTTCAGCAAGACCAAGCTTGCTAACAAGCGGTGCCATTCTTCTTCACTCTTGCCTAGTCTCCAAAAGACAAGTATCTAATTTTTAAATTGAAAAGGCCATGTCAGAAATCTACTTCATTTGTTTCTGAGAGGGCTTTCCAATGGAGAGGTTTGGCTATCAGAAGAGGGGCCCAAAGGAGATCAAAAGAGATTTTGCTGGCATCTCTTTTCTACCCTCCCTATATGGATTTCACAGTAGCTATTTTGCAGTCAGCAAAAACTACACACTATTTGAAGGTTGATATGTTTTGTGCAAATGAAATCTCTTATCTTGAAATACCATTGCTGTTGAAAACTTGAAATCTGGGGCAGAATGTGTCTCCTTCTGCTTAAGGCAGATGTGAATAGCGGCAGACACCAACTGGGGAGCATTTTCTAAGGAACCCTTTCCCTCTTGGTGCAGTGTCCATTTTGCTCTGGTACACAATCAGTGGACATTTGAGTCACAGGAGGGGCAAACAAGGCCACAACCCAAAAGGGATGCTGGGTGTCATATTTTGTATTTGCAACCTGGTTCCACAGAATCATCCTGATATAGCTGCCAAACTAGCTACTTGTCCCTTCAATGCTCGCCACCTTATTGCCCGTGATCAACTCAGTTACCATATGGCAACTTGTATGGACAAACCATCTGTTGAAGACAACCGGGGTGAGTCTGACCTCTACTGCATGATTCAAATGCGAGTGGGCCAGTTAAGAGTGTCACATAGTTGTGATGTGGTATGTCCTCTTTTATGTAGTGAACATCATTCCCACCGAGATTCAGGATGAGTGGTCTGGAACCACAGGGCAATTTCCTTCCTGTGCTGAAGATTGGGATAAAGGTAGGTCGCTGGTTCTGTAGTTCTGTGTCTGCCACGTCAAATGTGAACTATACCAGGAGTGTAAATGCTGTGCTTTCAACTCACAAGTACTCTGTAAACGGCTCTGATGGCAAACCTTTTGCTGTGTAGCAATCGGAAGAAAAGTATTTTCATCTTGCCATGGGGAGATATGCAGTGTGAACCGAACTAAAATGCCTGTCTCAAACCCACATCTACTATGCCAATGAATTCGTCAGGGCTTTTCCTTTGGTGTTCATTTACGTGTCACGGTTATGTCGTGCCTTCCTGTGGTGAATATTACTTGTGTGCGTTTGTCTGAAAGGAAGTCAACCCCACCTAAATGTCTTGGTTTCCTTTGGTAGAATGCTTGGAACATCCTAGCCCAAGTTTCATTTGGGGCACGGGGAATTCCTCAAGCAAAAGCAGGTAAGGACTCACTGGCTTCACCTCACACACATTACACTGTCCTGTGTAAAATCACCTGGCAAGACTCATGGATACCCAGCTTTGTGTCCTCTCTAATCCTAAAAGTTCAGTTCAAAACCCCTGGTATTCTTAGGCTTTCCCAGTGTCATGAACAGACTGATTCTTTTGTGGAGTCCCAATGTCTAGGAAGAAACAGCATTAAGGAAAGTAATGAAAACTAGCATATCCTGGGCCAAAGCAAGGTCCTATGCATTGTCAGTTGCTGAGTTGGTGTTGAGGAAAGAGTTGGCCTATATCCATGCCAACAGCTATAATATTGGTGACTCAGTTTCTATCTTTTCATTATCCATTGATTGTATACAATTACTCTTGGTGGTGGTGGCGGTGGTGGTGGTGGTGGTGATGGTCCTGAGTGGCTATAAGCCTGGAGATGGTCCCTGTACCTCCCCTTTTCAGCAGAAGTCAAGTGCTGTTTCATTGGAGCCACAGACCCCTGCCAATTGCATAGAGCTTAACTGTAGAGAAGACTTTCCTGGGTTTCCCCTTAGCTCAGTGTGCTGTCCTGCTAGGATTTCAGGAGAGAAGCATTGAACACATTTTTAAAGTGACTCTGCAAATGCCAACAAGTAGCTTTCAACAGCATTGCCCTTGAGAGCCTCTGCTACTTCTCAATTCCCAAATTGATTATAGAGGTATGACAGCAGGAAGAGAATTGATCCTTCTTCAAGAGAGGTTCCTGTCTGCTTGTTAGTGGCTTGTCTGCTTCTTGGTGGCTTAATATATCCACTGAGTCAATATATGCATTCAATAAAGACTAGAGAAAAAGTATTGCTAGGAATTTCTTTTTGCACATTCCCTATTTCATGATTTTGAATTACTTATGAAAACTATTTAAGGAAAATCGAAAAGGCAGACCTAAAGAGTACCATTGTTAATGAGTAGGATATATATGGAACTCTTATGTGTATACATCTATCACATCAAAGACATCGAGAAAAGAAATGAAGAGAAATCACATAATCAGAGATGTTTGAAAACATTTTTATTCTTTGCCACTTCCTATAAACCATTAAAATTTCCCATGGACATTTCCAATTGCATCGGTGTTTTGTGCATGATTCTACACATTTGAGATCTTGTTCACAGTGTGATGGCATGTTTGGATTAACATAGGCCCCTCTTTCTATGCAACTGACTTTGGCATATTTTATATTCACAGAAGGAATTGAGGAATCGCTAGAAAGCTTCCTGAGATACATCTATTTAGAGGGTAAGTGCGTGGGTTATTACATATAAGTGAACAGAGAGCTGGTTATTATCTGGGGTAAATCAGTTGTCCTGACGTATGATGTTGCTGGTATGCAATCACCGCACCGTCTTCTTGGGCTTCATTCCACCCGGCATGGATGACATGAGCCACAGGGTGAATTGTGATGCGGAAAGGCTATGTTTCCAAGGGGCATTCTCGGTAGAGCTGTCCATGTGAAACCATGATCCTAGAATTCATTTCCCTTTTCCAACCTGGTGTCCCAAGTTGAACCCATCTTGTTCTTCTTTGGACGCAGAAAAGGAAATAGTGTGCTTGTGACCTGAAGAAAGCAACTGTTTACCATTTAGCATTCCATGGAATTGTGGCTTTTGTGTTTTGTGGTGAACCTTACATGCGTTCATAATCATGTTTTGTTGCGTGATTAGAGAATTCCAAGTACTTACATGTGCAATCAATAACGTTTAGTTCTCTCATCAAATTGAGATTAGTGCTGAAATATTGTTTATATTTATGATGGCTGTCTTTCAACACCACGAAAGGTCTGACTTGGTAGATCTGAAATTTGAGCCTCGTATGATTTGACCTGTCATTCATTGTGAAGTGTAGAGCTGGTGGCAACTTCAGATCATGTATGTTACTGTAGAACCTCGCAATTTCTCTCTGTACCGGGATCTGTCATTGATGCCAGCAGGATGAAGAACAATATAAAATTTCTATGCATTTATATGTGTACCTGTGTCAAGATGTATACTAATCATTGATAGGTTTCTGCAATTGGAAAGGTTTGCACGTATGTGCCCTTTTTTGTCTTCCTTACGCTGTGATTTTTACTCCTCTGTACTCATTGGGATTTTCCCCCTGACAAATGTTATCATAGTACAGTTTTTTTGTTTTGTTTTTGGTGTTAGTATTTTGGGTTGTTTGTTAGTTTCTTTTTTGAAATGTTGTAGCTCAGAATCGTGACATCGTCCTTATTGAACACAGGTAGGCTTTTGTATTCCATCCCTTTCCATTCATATGTCTTTTACATGATGCTTGATAAGCATGTGTAGGAAACTTCTTTGATCATCCATCGTTTTGTGTATATTTTCATGCATTAGTATTAGAGAAGAATTCTGCTCATCTTACTTTCAAACAGGAAGAAATCCTTTCTGCAGTCCTGCTGATTGCATTTTCTGTATTTATTCTGAAGCACCGGACTGCTTTTTTCTCTTTCAGGGCGATGTGTTATACATCATTGCTATTAAACTAATACAGATCCATTACAAGAGGTTCCATGACGTTGTTGAGATTGACCACATTCCTTTAAGTACTCTTTGAGTAATTTCTTATAGTTTTTGGAAAATGTGTTTCTTTTTTTGGTAAGGTATAGTGGTCTAACGCATGTGTCAGTTAATGGTTTCCTTATATCTCGAACATTAGTATGGCACCTCAAGTAATTCTCCCCTCAACCTCCCACTCAGAACTTCTTGTATTTCTCTTCCCATCCCTATGTAAAATAAATGCATAAATGTGTAAAAAAAAGAAAAACGTGCCAGGAAACAATGTCAGATACAGTAACCTGTTGAGACAATCCACAAGGGGAAAGTAGAGAAAAGAAACTGATTTACATAGTTTATTAAGACCAAAAATTCTCAGAAAGACCTCTTGTTTCCATGTCTGATTGTTAAATTCGTTAGTCCCGTCCATATGGTCTCATGTGCATATCTGTTGAATGACTGTGATCCACTACTGGCAAATGCAAACTGTTCACTACATGTTACACAGGAGGGAAACGTAAATATGGAGGTTCCCTATGACCCACAATCCAAACCCTGGGCATTTCCCGAAATGTCCAGAAGGGTGGGCATGCTGAGGCTCCTAGCACAGTGATGTTCACTGCCGCATTATTTCCTGTGGCTTATGTATGCAACCAACTGAGAGGACCCTAAGTAGGGATTAAGGCAACGGAGTATTGATACACAGTGGTATTCTGCGCTGCCATTCACACTAATGACATCGCCCCAATCTGAACCCAAATGGAGGGGCACCGAACCAAAGCATGGTAAGTGAAGTAAGGCAGAGCCAATGGCTCATGAAGAATTTGGCACCAGCTATTAAAAGAAAGGATTCTCGGCTGGGAGATTCTCACAGAAAGAAAGTGCTTCCTTAGCATGCATGAAGCCTTGGGTTTGACTCCACAGGACCACAGAACTCGTGGTGTGGACGAAGTGGTAGAGCTCTAGTGGATAAACCGCGGGAGTCCTGCCAAGGCCCTGAGATCAAGGGCCAAGACTGGCCTAAAGCAAAATAAAATTAAAACATATTGCAGAATGGATTTTCCTAGGGTCAATTTTCACATGATCACACACTTTAAAATATATACTCAGAAGAGACCCAGTCTAATTCTCAGAAGCTGTGCATATGTTTGTTTTGTTGCTATGGATAATGAGTTCAAGAAAGCCAGCTAGTCTCACCGCTAGTTGCCAATGTGCTAATTTATCACTGCCACATCCCCGGTAGTTGCTTGTTGCTCTTCGGCTGTCCAGAGACATATACTCAAGCTTCCTTTTCCTAGGAATGTGAGATACTGCTAATTCTCATTCATTCCCTTTCAGGAATGATTCATCAGGCAAAACACATTGGTTCCAGGTTTTACTTCAGTTTTAATGAGTTACAATATTAAATGTATTATGACTCTCAGGACATGAATGGATTTTCATTTACGTTGTCAACTCGCCCCAATTTCTTTGGAAAATACCTTGCTCGCCCTGAATCCTCATCACAGAACCCAGGGGCCTGTACATTACCCCTTTTAGTTTGACTGGGAAAATACAGGTAAGGAAAACCTGATGGTGAACTTAAGGAAGTGCCTAGGTTTCTCTTAGGGAAGACAACCACTCTGTTCTTTCCAGTGCAGTCAGGTTTGTATGTGAGTATCCACAGGCAGTATCAACCCTATTCTTCTAAATGAGAACATGGTTGCAACTCATGTCCTCTCAATGCCTTCTTTGGAAAGTTGTCAACAGTCTGAGAAACATTTCTGGCCTAATATTTGTCATGCATAACTCTGTCGAACTTTGCCTGAGCGAGTGATAATCCCCACTGTGTGTATGACTGCTTGTGATACTTAACTGCAAGGGAACACCTGACAGAAAATGGCATCCAAAATTGTTGGAGTGTAGTGAAAAGTTGCACTTCCATGACAGGTTACAGCTAAGTGGTGAGAATCTGACCAGTACACGGCTCTCAAGGGGAAAGGAAAGTTTTTGTGTTTGACCATGTACAGGCATTTTTACCAAGTGCTTAAGGTAGAGTGCACTCACAGTAACCCAGGACTCTCTCATCATGCCTTACATGCTCAGTCTAGTTTCCTTTGTAGCAGCATATGTGTAAATTGCACCACATTCTTCTTCTACTACTGCTATTCTTTTGCATTCCTTTGGTGCAATGGATTACTCTTCACAGTTACAAGACATTGAATAAGGTTTTGGAAGTTCAGAGATGGGAAAGTACTCATCACAAGGGCATTTGAGAAGTTTAGTGTTCACCAAGGAAAATTTGATCTTCATTGGTTCTCTGATTTTCATGGTGAAAATGTGATCCCTTCTGGGAATGACCCTTTTTTGCCACCAAGGTTCCTTGGGTTTTACTATGAGCGGTACTGGTGGGATTCCTCCGATAATCTGATCAGCAAGTGCAGCTCGATGGGTGAACCCTATCATGATGCAATCATGGCTTGGAATGGTGTGGAACCAGTAGTCTACAGGGAAATATCTACATATTCCGTAATGGCAGCAGCCTAGACAACAGAACAACAGCCAGTCCTCTGCCAGAGAATGGAGTTGGACATTTGGGACAATTTAGCTCCTCATTCCCCAATGTCTTGGAACACGTAGCCAGAATCCTATTCAAAGAAGCCACCTACAGGTCTCATTCACCCATGTTGTTAGTTCAGGAGGGAACTGGAAGTCACCATGGAATTCATGAAACTGTTATCCTCAGCGGAATTGTGGCACCCTCCTTTATGTAGAACAGCTTTGAATATGAGTGGAAAGATTCTCATTAATATTTTTGTGTAATCAAAGTGGATTCCTCACCAAAATTGACAAGGAATGGACTATCAGATCCTTCATGAAAGTATTGGTTCAGCACAATGGAGATGGTAAATTTTGCCCAATACACAGGGGCTGTATTAGTGCAGGTCAGTTTCTTTCCCGTTGTGCTTTTAGCCTGACAACAGATGTGCTTTAGAATAGTCCACCTTTGCTGAGTGTGTCCGGGCTGAGATGCGACACGGTACTTGTCAGTACAAATGGACATTAATCTTTGAAATCCTCTGCTTCGCTGTCATTACAAACATGGATATGCATGATTTCTAAGACCCTCATTGGTACCCCCATAAGCAGGACTATGGAAAGAATATTCAAAGTGCAAGATAGCTTCATTAGTGGTTCCACTAACACCATCTGCACGGATGCCCCGTTCATTATGAAGATGCAAACCATATCGTTGGGCAATGTGTGCATGTGTACTAGGATACATAGAGCGTATAGTACAAGACATTTTGAGCAAGAGCCTGAAGAGACGTTCCATCTTGGCTTTTCAGGAAGTCCAGTTGTCAGCAGGTATGAAATGTCTCGACACAGGTTATGTTTCAGACATCTGACCCCAAGGTCAACGTATGAATGAAGGCAGTCTGTTGTTGCTTCGATGCTGTAACGAAGGCTCAGAGCCTGCAGGTAATTCTATTTCTGCAGGGTAGGTTAAATCCCCTTATGGGTCCCACAAGTATGCATTGGGCATAATGAAAAATTCACTTGTCTTGTGAAATTCGTTGTCATGAATGGCCGAAGATCCCTACCTGATTCCTGACCAGGACCACACTTGGGTATTGAGATGTGTAGGGTTTCCGATTGTACCTGTCACGGTTCCTGTATATCAGTGCAAAAAAGGATAACCTCTGAGAAACCCTTGTTGAAATCCAAATTGCCATTCAAATACATCATGTTCCTATGACACTTCCATAAATTTAGGTGATGCTTGTCAAAGAATTCACTGCTTGCACAAAGAATCCATAGCTTGATTGCCTCTTTGTGCCAGTGTCCCTAATATCACCCCGAAACTTCAAACAAACTCCATCGAGTCAGAAACTTGTTTTTTTCTTTCTCAGCAGGATCCAATCATTAACATACATTGAGGTCTCTCTCGTCAATGCAGTTGTCTGTGTGTGTGTGTGTGTGTGTGTGTGTGTGTGTGTGTGTGTGTGTCTGTGTCTGTCTGTCTGGTGTGTGTGTGGGTGTGTGTGTGCGATTGGGTGTCTCTCTGTTTCTCTAATTTGTTTGACGGTGTTCACCTCATTCCTTTCTTCCATGCTCAAATTATACATGGAAGAGCAAAAGTACATAATTCCTTCTTATCCTAGATAGATGCTTTCTTATCCTAGGTAGATGCTTTCAGTCCAGTTCCTGATCACTCTCCTTGGCATTTCTCAAGGCTCGATCCCTACCAGTGCTGACACAACAGCACTCCTGACTTTTTTGGTGTATTTGGTACTGAGTTCATGCCTGTAATCCAAGCGATTGAAGGGGGCTGAGATCTGAGTAAAGCAGTTCAAAGGCAGCCCTGTCATTGAAAGCAGAGAGACTCTTATTTTCCTTCATCACTAAAGAAACAGAAAGTAGGGTTGTTTCTCTAAAGGCAAGGTGGTTCCCCCAGCTGAAGAAATCAAGAACCATACCCAGGCCAGAATCAGTATAAGAGAGAACTGTGGAGCCACAGATCAGTGACAGCCCCGAGAACCATAATACACCCCTAGGAACCACACATAAGTACAACATAGAAAACTGGATAAAAAGGGAGACAGACGGACAGACAGAGTTTTGACATATACATGTGGGTCGGGATTCACCATGGTGTGAACTTCTCTTGTAATAAAAATCTCATGGTGAGACTCGTTTGCATATCCTTATCTACTTTACTATTATGTTACATGAGGAGAATTCAAGGTAGGTTATAGGAAGATATGAAGAAATAACCGGGAAATAAGCAGGGAAGCCCAAACAACATTTTGCTGAAGATTTCATATTTAATCTTCATCTGGAAACCAAGTCCATCCTTATCTGAATGTAATCTTTCATGGTAACAGATGTTTGGACTTGTATTAAGATTATGGTTCAGCAGGCACTTTCAAGGTCCAGAGAAATTTCCTAATGCATAATTAAATCACACACCAACGTCTTTACGTTTTGAATTTTCCAATTTTCCTACCTATGTTTCTTTGACGGGTGAAGTGAGTAATTAATGAATACGCAGTGAATGAGCCAACCACCTATGCTGCAGAGATACCAGTGAGATCTTGGCAGAAGTAATTAGACATAATGGGTAGTTGAGGTATGGCACCCTCGTAGAACCTTGTGTGAAAATGAGTCACAGCTATACTTTATCAGCTGAATTCTTGCCTGTGTCTACCAATGTCAGACAAGAAATGGACGGGAAGTGTAAGAAGGGCCAGTTGTCCTGTTTTGGATGGGAAGGGGTGTGTCCGTGGACGTAGGCGGAAGTGGGCGGGACTTCCTGGATGGGCGCCCCGGAAGTGAGGAGGCTGACCTGCGTCACAAAGCTGGCACCCCTCCCAGCGGCGGCCCCACACAGAAGGAGAGGTTGCCAAGGGAAAACTGCCTGCTGACTCTACTGCCTTCCCAGTGAAGAAGGGATCCCACACTGCTGGGTTCACTGGTGAGTCCAGGAAACTTTCAAAGACCCATGAGACTCTTCGCTCTTCGTCCTTCTTTCAACTCCACCATGTGTATGTTAGCTGCTTGCCACGTGGGTTTTATCTTGAATATCACTCTCTGAACACTAGCTTTCTCCCTTCTTCCCTATGTGTCACCAGGTAGCCCCCAGAGTTTCCTTAAAGTAGGCACCATGATCCATGAACAAAGTTATTGGAACCCATTTCCTGTCCAGACTTCACAAAATGTCCATTTTGCTCCCCACTCACGGGACCTCTTTTCCTTTTCCTGTCATGATTTAGTGGGTGAGAGCAAACACAGGACTTCTTGGCTCTGGCTCTAGTTCATATTGCCAAAGCACATAAATTATGATGTAGTGGACTACCGACTGAGCTTGACAAACTGGACGGATTTCAGCTTGAAAATAAAAACTATGCCTAAGCCACTAAGGACACGTATTTCAGCACATCTTTCACGGATGCATGTATTGAGATAAATATCAGATTTGATGGGAACGTTTGTGGGTGTTTCTCTCTTACTTCTAAACATCTTAGAGTTTAATTCATCTGAACGTAATGCTACTTGCCTTGGCTATTGGCCCCGGCAAGTGTTCTTGAAGCTGCGGACGCTCGGTGAAATACGATTTACTACCTTTCTAATCTTCACTTTGAAAGTGAAATATATGCATTGGAAAAGGGAATTACTTGGCGGATATGTGTAGCTTGGGTCAGCTGTGCCTCGTTTAGACACCGTGATAAGAATGGATGCACAAAGCCCTGGATGCTTTTTCTGCCCACAGGATTGCGGAGAATACTCTGCCTGTCAGAATGGAAGAAGGTACATATCTTCCTTAGTTCATTCCTGGATAGACTCTGGGTTTGTCCAGTAGATGTTTCCCTTCTTACTTTTTCCTCTTTCTTTCTCTCTCTCTCTTTCTCTCTTTCTTTTTCTTTCTTTCTCTTCATTCTTTCTTGCTTGCTTTCTTTTCTTTCTTGCTTTCTTTTCTTATTTGTTTCTGTTGAAACCTACAGTGCATAATGTCATGAGCTCATCAAGAAAAACATGCTTTTGTGGGATGTTAGCTGAACATCGAAACTTTTGGTAATGAATTTGAGTTTCACAGGTGGTTTAGGAAAGGGAAGGATGGAAGTGAACTGGGTAATTGATGCCTTTGGTAAGTGTGAATGCAGAAATGCCTAACCCCCTCAGTGATGAACTTTGTGATTGTACACAAGTCATCTCAGAAATGAGTTTCTCTACTGTTATTCCTTGGTCCACTTTCATACTTTTCATAATAATGGTTCTCAAAAAATGCAGACAATGAAAGTGTAATCAAAGTGAAAGGATTGTCTTTTCCCAAAGCTAGGTTTTGGAACCCTTTTCTTTTTCAGGTGGATCTATGGATCCTGAAAGGTTATTGCAGTGCCCCTATGATCAAACTCACAAGATCAGGTCTTGCAGATTCCCATACCACCTTGTAAAATGCAAAAAGGTAAATGTCACCTGAAAATGGAGAGGTGTCACCACATGAAATCCTACTTTTAAGGATCCCATGTAGCCACTGGGAAGGAAATAATGGTGTCAATGTCCAGGGGGAAGGAGCAAAGAAAGACTATTTTGTGATTTCAGGACCACTTCTAGCCCACATGTGCATTGGAGTCCTACAGAATTACAATGCACCTTGTGTGGAAATAGAGCTCCACATTGCAGAGCACAGGCAAGGTGTTTTCTGGTGGACCAGCACTCCTTCAGCAAGACCAAGCTTGCTAACAAGCGGTGCCATTCTTCTTCACTCTTGCCTAGTCTCCAAAAGACAAGTATCTAATTTTTAAATTGAAAAGGCCATGTCAGAAATCTACTTCATTTGTTTCTGAGAGGGCTTTCCAATGGAGAGGTTTGGCTATCAGAAGAGGGGCCCAAAGGAGATCAAAAGAGATTTTGCTGGCATCTCTTTTCTACCCTCCCTATATGGATTTCACAGTAGCTATTTTGCAGTCAGCAAAAACTACACACTATTTGAAGGTTGATATGTTTTGTGCAAATGAAATCTCTTATCTTGAAATATCATTGCTGTTGAAAACTTGAAATCTGGGGCAGAATGTGTCTCCTTCTGCTTAAGGCAGATGTGAATAGCGGCAGACACCAACTGGGGAGCATTTTCTAAGGAACCCTTTCCCTCTTGGTGCAGTGTCCATTTTGCTCTGGTACACAATCAGTGGACATTTGAGTCACAGGAGGGGCAAACAAGGCCACAACCCAAAAGGGATGCTGGGTGTCATATTTTGTATTTGCAACCTGGTTCCACAGAATCATCCTGATATAGCTGCCAAACTAGCTACTTGTCCCTTCAATGCTCGCCACCTTATTGCCCGTGATCAACTCAGTTACCATATGGCAACTTGTATGGACAAACCATCTGTTGAAGACAACCGGGGTGAGTCTGACCTCTACTGCATGATTCAAATGCGAGTGGGCCAGTTAAGAGTGTCACATAGTTGTGATGTGGTATGTCCTCTTTTATGTAGTGAACATCATTCCCACCGAGATTCAGGATGAGTGGTCTGGAACCACAGGGCAATTTCCTTCCTGTGCTGAAGATTGGGATAAAGGTAGGTCGCTGGTTCTGTAGTTCTGTGTCTGCCACGTCAAATGTGAACTATACCAGGAGTGTAAATGCTGTGCTTTCAACTCACAAGTACTCTGTAAACGGCTCTGATGGCAAACCTTTTGCTGTGTAGCAATCGGAAGAAAAGTATTTTCATCTTGCCATGGGGAGATATGCAGTGTGAACCGAACTAAAATGCCTGTCTCAAACCCACATCTACTATGCCAATGAATTCGTCAGGGCTTTTCCTTTGGTGTTCATTTACGTGTCACGGTTATGTCGTGCCTTCCTGTGGTGAATATTACTTGTGTGCGTTTGTCTGAAAGGAAGTCAACCCCACCTAAATGTCTTGGTTTCCTTTGGTAGAATGCTTGGAACATCCTAGCCCAAGTTTCATTTGGGGCACGGGGAATTCCTCAAGCAAAAGCAGGTAAGGACTCACTGGCTTCACCTCACACACATTACACTGTCCTGTGTAAAATCACCTGGCAAGACTCATGGATACCCAGCTTTGTGTCCTCTCTAATCCTAAAAGTTCAGTTCAAAACCCCTGGTATTCTTAGGCTTTCCCAGTGTCATGAACAGACTGATTCTTTTGTGGAGTCCCAATGTCTAGGAAGAAACAGCATTAAGGAAAGTAATGAAAACTAGCATATCCTGGGCCAAAGCAAGGTCCTATGCATTGTCAGTTGCTGAGTTGGTGTTGAGGAAAGAGTTGGCCTATATCCATGCCAACAGCTATAATATTGGTGACTCAGTTTCTATCTTTTCATTATCCATTGATTGTATACAATTACTCTTGGTGGTGGTGGCGGTGGTGGTGGTGGTGGTGATGGTCCTGAGTGGCTATAAGCCTGGAGATGGTCCCTGTACCTCCCCTTTTCAGCAGAAGTCAAGTGCTGTTTCATTGGAGCCACAGACCCCTGCCAATTGCATAGAGCTTAACTGTAGAGAAGACTTTCCTGGGTTTCCCCTTAGCTCAGTGTGCTGTCCTGCTAGGATTTCAGGAGAGAAGCATTGAACACATTTTTAAAGTGACTCTGCAAATGCCAACAAGTAGCTTTCAACAGCATTGCCCTTGAGAGCCTCTGCTACTTCTCAATTCCCAAATTGATTATAGAGGTATGACAGCAGGAAGAGAATTGATCCTTCTTCAAGAGAGGTTCCTGTCTGCTTGTTAGTGGCTTGTCTGCTTCTTGGTGGCTTAATATATCCACTGAGTCAATATATGCATTCAATAAAGACTAGAGAAAAAGTATTGCTAGGAATTTCTTTTTGCACATTCCCTATTTCATGATTTTGAATTACTTATGAAAACTATTTAAGGAAAATCGAAAAGGCAGACCTAAAGAGTACCATTGTTAATGAGTAGGATATATATGGAACTCTTATGTGTATACATCTATCACATCAAAGACATCGAGAAAAGAAATGAAGAGAAATCACATAATCAGAGATGTTTGAAAACATTTTTATTCTTTGCCACTTCCTATAAACCATTAAAATTTCCCATGGACATTTCCAATTGCATCGGTGTTTTGTGCATGATTCTACACATTTGAGATCTTGTTCACAGTGTGATGGCATGTTTGGATTAACATAGGCCCCTCTTTCTATGCAACTGACTTTGGCATATTTTATATTCACAGAAGGAATTGAGGAATCGCTAGAAAGCTTCCTGAGATACATCTATTTAGAGGGTAAGTGCGTGGGTTATTACATATAAGTGAACAGAGAGCTGGTTATTATCTGGGGTAAATCAGTTGTCCTGACGTATGATGTTGCTGGTATGCAATCACCGCACCGTCTTCTTGGGCTTCATTCCACCCGGCATGGATGACATGAGCCACAGGGTGAATTGTGATGCGGAAAGGCTATGTTTCCAAGGGGCATTCTCGGTAGAGCTGTCCATGTGAAACCATGATCCTAGAATTCATTTCCCTTTTCCAACCTGGTGTCCCAAGTTGAACCCATCTTGTTCTTCTTTGGACGCAGAAAAGGAAATAGTGTGCTTGTGACCTGAAGAAAGCAACTGTTTACCATTTAGCATTCCATGGAATTGTGGCTTTTGTGTTTTGTGGTGAACCTTACATGCGTTCATAATCATGTTTTGTTGCGTGATTAGAGAATTCCAAGTACTTACATGTGCAATCAATAACGTTTAGTTCTCTCATCAAATTGAGATTAGTGCTGAAATATTGTTTATATTTATCATGGCTGTCTTTCAACACCACGAAAGGTCTGACTTGGTAGATCTGAAATTTGAGCCTCGTATGATTTGACCTGTCATTCATTGTGAAGAGTAGAGCTGGTGGCAACTTCAGATCATGTATGTTACTGTAGAACCTTGCAATTTCTCTCTGTACCGGGATCTGTCATTGATGCCAGCAGGATGAAGAACAATATAAAATTTCTATGCATTTATGTGTGTACCTGTGTCAAGATGTATACTAATCATTGATAGGTTTCTGCAATTGGAAAGGTTTGCACGTATGTGCCCTTTTTTGTCATCCTTACACTGTGATTTTTACTCCTCTGTACTCATTGAGATTTTCCCCCTGACAAATGTTATCATAGTACATTTTTTTGTTTTGTTTTTGGTGTTAGTATTTTGGGTTGTTTGTTAGTTTCTCTTTTGAAATATTGTACCTCAGAATCGTGACATCGTCCTTATTGAACACAGGTAGGCTTTTGTATTCCATCCCTTTCCATTCATATGTCTTTTACATGATGCTTGATAAGCATGTGTAGGAAACTTCTTGTTTGATCATCCATCGTTTTGTGTATATTTTCATGCATTAGAATTTGAGAAGAATTGTGCTCATCTTACTTTCAAACAGGAGGAAATCCTTTCTGCAGTCCTGCTGATTGCATTTTCTGTATTTATTCTGAAGCACCGGACTGCTTTTTTCTCTTTCAGGGCGATGTGTTATACATCATTGCTATTAAACTAATACAGATCCATTACAAGAGGTTCCATGACGTTGTTGAGATTGACTACATTCCTTCGAGTACTCTTGGAGTAATTTCTTATAGTTTTTGGAAAATGTGTTTCTTTTTTTGGTAAGGTATAGTGGTCTAACGCATGTGTCAGTTAATGGTTTCCTTATATCTCGAACATTAGTATGGCACCTCAAGTAATTCTCCCCTCAACCTCCCACTCAGAACTTCTTGTATTTCTCTTCCCATCCCTATGTAAAATAAATGCATAAATGTGTAAAAAAACA
The DNA here is from genome assembly GCF_031878675.1 of Megascapheus bottae. Classification (NCBI taxonomy): domain Eukaryota; kingdom Metazoa; phylum Chordata; class Mammalia; order Rodentia; family Geomyidae; genus Megascapheus; species Megascapheus bottae. The sequence goes on along the minus strand of NC_143548.1, from coordinate 219,367 downwards.
AGAAAAACGTGCCAGGAAACAATGTCAGATACGGTAACCTGTTGAGACAATCCACAAGGGGAAAGTGGAGAAAAGAAACTGATTTACATGGTTTATTAAGACCAAAAATTCTCAGAAAGACCTCTTGTTTCCACGTCTGATTGTTAAATTCGTTAGTCCCATCCATATGGTCTCATGTGCATATCTGTTGAATGACTGTGATCCACTACTGGCAAATGCAAACTGTTCACTACATGTTACACAGGAGGGAAACGTAAATATGGAGGTTCCCGATGACCCACAATCCAAACCCTGGGCATTTCCCGAAATGTCGAGAAGGGTGGGCATGCTGAGGCTCCTAGCACAGTGATGTTCACTGCCGCATTATTTCATGTGGCTTATGTATGCAACCAACTGAGAGGACCCTAAGTAGGGATTAATGCAACGGAGTATTGATACACAGTGGTATTCTGCGCTGCCATTCACACTAATGACATCGCCCCAATCTGAACCCAAATGGAGGGGCACCGAACCAAAGCATGGTAAGTGAAGTAAGGCCGAGCCAATGGCTCATGAAGAATTTGGCACCAGCTATTAAAAGAAAGGATTCTCGGCTGGGAGATTCTCACAGAAAGAAAGTGCTTCCTTAGCATGCATGAAGCCTTGGGTTTGATTCCACAGGACCACAGAACTCGTGGTGTGGACGAAGTGGTAGAGCTCTAGTGGATAAACCGCGGGAGTCCTGCCAAGGCCCTGAGATCAAGGGCCAAGACTGGCCTAAAGCAAAATAAAATTAAAACATATTGCAGAATGGATTTTCCTAGGGTCAATTTTCACATGATCACACACTTTAAAATATATACTCAGAAGAGACCCAGTCTAATTCTCAGAAGCTGTGCATATGTTTGTTTTGTTGCTATGGATAATGAGTTCAAGAAAGCCAGCTAGTCTCACCGCTAGTTGCCAATGTGCTAATTTATCACTGCCACATCCCCGGTAGTTGCTTGTTGCTCTTCGGCTGTCCAGAGACATATACTCAAGCTTCCTTTTCCTAGGAATGTGAGATACTGCTAATTCTCATTCATTCCCTTTCAGGAATGATTCATCAGGCAAAACACATTGGTTCCAGGTTTTACTTCAGTTTTAATGAGTTACAATATTAAATGTATTATGACTCTCAGGACATGAATGGATTTTCATTTACGTTGTCAACTCGCCCCAATTTCTTTGGAAAATACCTTGCTCGCCCTGAATCCTCATCACAGAACCCAGGGGCCTGTACATTACCCCTTTTAGTTTGACTGGGAAAATACAGGTAAGGAAAACCTGATGGTGAACTTAAGGAAGTGCCTAGGTTTCTCTTAGGGAAGACAACCACTCTGTTCTTTCCAGTGCAGTCAGGTTTGTATGTGAGTATCCACAGGCAGTATCAACCCTATTCTTCTAAATGAGAACATGGTTGCAACTCATGTCCTCTCAATGCCTTCTTTGGAAAGTTGTCAACAGTCTGAGAAACATTTCTGGCCTAATATTTGTCATGCATAACTCTGTCGAACTTTGCCTGAGCGAGTGATAATCCCCACTGTGTGTATGACTGCTTGTGATACTTAACTGCAAGGGAACACCTGACAGAAAATGGCTTCCAAAATTGATGGAGTGTAGTGAAAAGTTGCACTTCCATGACAGGTTACAGCTAAGTGGTGAGAATCTGACCAGTACACGGCTCTCAAGGGGAAAGGAAAGTTTTTGTATTTGACCATGTACAGGTATTTTTACCAAGTGCTTAAGGTAGAGTGCACTCACAGTAACCCAGGACTCTCTCATCATGCCTTACATGCTCAGTCTAGTTTCCTTTGTAGCAGCATATGTGTAAATTGCACCACATTCTTCTACTACTACTGCTATTCTTTTGCATTCCTTTGGTGCAATGGATTACTCTTCACAGTTACAAGACATTGAATAAGGTTTTGGAAGTTCAGAGATGGGAAAGTACTCATCACAAGGGCATTTGAGAAGTTTAGTGTTCACCAAGGAAAATTTGATCTTCATTGGTTCTCTGATTTTCATGGTGAAAATGTGATCCCTTCTGGGAATGACCCTTTTTTGCCACCAAGGTTCCTTGGGTTTTACTATGAGCGGTACTGGTGGGATTCCTCTGATAATCTGATCAGCAAGTGCAGCTCGATGGGTGAACCCTATCATGATGCAATCATGGCTTGGAATGGTGTGGAACCAGTAGTCTACAGGGAAATATCTACATATTCCGTACTGGCAGCAGCCTAGACAACAGAACAACAGCCAATCCTCTGCCAGAGAATGGAGTTGGACATTTGGGACAATTTAGCTCCTCATTCCCCAATGTCTTGGAACACGTAGCCAGAATCCTATTCAAAGAAGCCACCTACAGGTCTCATTCACCCATGTTGTTAGTTCAGGAGGGAACTGGAAGTCACCACGGAATTCATGAAACTGTTATCCTCAGCGGAATTGTGGCACCCTCCTTTATGTAGAACAGCTTTGAATATGAGTGGAAAGATTCTCATTAATATTTTTGTGTAATCAAAGTGGATTCCTCACCAAAATTGACAAGGAATGGACTATCAGATCCTTCATGAAAGTATTGGTTCAGCACAATGGAGATGGTAAATTTTGCCCAATACACAGGGGCTGTATTAGTGCAGGTCAGTTTCTTTCCCGTTGTGCTTTTAGCCTGACAACAGATGTGCTTTAGAATAGTCCACCTTTGCTGAGTGTGTCCGGGCTGAGATGCGACACGGTACTTGTCAGTACAAATGGACATTAATCTTTGAAATCCTCTGCTTCGCTGTCATTACAAACATGGATATGCATGATTTCTAAGACCCTCATTGGTACCACCATAAGCAGGACAATGGAAAGAATATTCAAAGTGCAAGATAGCTTCATTAGTGGTTCCACTAACACCATCTGCACGGATGCCCCGTTCATTATGAAGATGGAAACCATATCTCTGGGCAATGTGTGCATGTGTACTAGGATACATAGAGCGTATAGTACAAGACATTTTGAGCAAGAGCCTGAAGAGACGTTCCATCTTGGCTTTTCAGGAAGTCCAGTTGTCAGCAGGTATGAGTTCCATGAAATGTCTCGACACAGGTTATGTTTCAGACATCTGACCCCAAGGTCAACGTATGAATGAAGGCAGTCTGTTGTTGCTTCGATGCTGTAACGAAGGCTCGGAGCCTGCTGGTAATTCTATTTCTGCAGGGTAGGTTAAATCCCCTTATGGGTCCCACAAGTATGCATTGGGCATAATGAAAACTTCACTTGTCTTGTGAAATTCGTTGTCATGAATGGCCGAAGATCCCTACCTGATTCCTGACCAGGACCACACTTGGGTATTGAGATGTGTAGGGTTTCCGATTGTACCTGTCACGGTTCCTGTATATCAGTGCAAAAAAGGATAACCTCTGAGAAACCCTTGTTGAAATCCAAATTGCCATTCAAATACATCATGTTCCTATGACACTTCCATAAATTTAGGTGATGCTTGTCAAAGAATTCGCTGCTTGCACAAAGAAGCCATAGCTTGATTGCCTCTTTGTGCCAGTGTCCCTCATATCACCCCGAAACTTCAAACAAACTCCATCGAGTCAGAAACTTGTTTTTTTCTTTCTCAGCAGGATCCAATCATTAACATACATTGAGGTCTCTCTCGTCAATGCGGTTGTCTGTGTGTGTGTGTGTGTGTGTGTGTGTGTGTGTGTCTGTGTCTGTCTGTCTGGTGTGTGTGTGGGTGTGTGTGTGCGATTGGGTGTCTCTCTGTTTCTCTAATTTGTTTGACGGTGTTCACCTCATTCCTTTCTTCCATGCTCAAATTATACATGGAAGAGCAAAAGTACATAATTCCTTCTTATCCTAGATAGATGCTTTCTTATCCTAGGTAGATGCTTTCAGTCCAGTTCCTGATCACTCTCCTTCGCATTTCTCAAGGCTCGATCCCTACCAGTGCTGACACAACAGCCCTCCTGACTTTTTTGGTGTATTTGGTACTGAGTTCATGCCTGAAATCCAAGCGATTGAAGGGGGATGAGATCTGAGTAAAGCAGTTCAAAGGCAGCCCTGTCATTGAAAGCAGATAGACTCTTATTTTCCTTCATCACTAAAGAAACAGAAAGTAGGGTTGTTTCTCTAAAGGCAAGGTGGTTCCCCCAGCTGAAGAAATCAAGAACCATACCCAGGCCAGAATCAGTATAAGAGAGAACTCTGGAGCCACAGATCAGTGACAGCCCCGAGAACCATAATACACCCCTAGGAACCACACATAAGTACAACATAGAAAACTGGATAAAAAGGGAGACAGACGGACAGACAGAGTTTTGACATATACATGTGGGTCGGGATTCACCATGGTGTGAACTTCTCTTGTAATAAAAATCTCATGGTGAGACTCGTTTGCATATCCTTATCTACTTTAGTGTTATGTTATATGAGGAGAATTCAAGGTAGGTTATAGGAAGATATGAAGAAATAACCGGGAAATATGCAGGGAAGCCCAAACAACGTTTTGCTGAAGATTTCATATTTAATCTTCATCTGGAAACCAAGTCCATCCTTATCTGAATGTAATCTTTCATGGTAACAGATGTTTGGACTTGTATTAAGATTATGGTTCAGCAGGCACTTTCAAGGTCCAGAGAAATTTCCTAATGCATAATTAAATCACACACCAACATCTTTACGTTTTGAATTTTCCAATTTTCCTACCTATGTTTCTTTGACGGGTGAAGTGAGTAATTAATGAATACGCAGTGAATGAGCCAACCACCTATGCTGCAGAGATACCAGTGAGATCTTGGCAGAAGTAATTAGACATAATGGGTAGTTGAGGTATGGCACCCTCGTAGAACCTTGTGTGAAAATGAGTCACAGCTCTCCTTTATCAGCTGAATTCTTGCCTGTGTCTACCAATGTCAGACAAGAAATGGACGGGAAGTGTAAGAAGGGCCAGTTGTCCTCTTTTGGATGGGAAGGGGTGTGTCCGTGGACGTAGGCGGAAGTGGGCGGGACTTCCTGGATGGGCGCCCCGGAAGTGAGGAGGCTGACCTGCGTCACAAAGCTGGCACCCCTCCCAGCGGCGGCCCCACACAGAAGGAGAGGTTGCCAAGGGAAAACTGCCTGCTGAGTCTACTGCCTTCCCAGTGAAGAAGGGATCCCACACTGCTGGGTTCACTGGTGAGTCCAGGAAACTTTCAAAGACCCATGAGACTCTTCGCTCTTCGTCCTTCTTTCAACTCCACCATGTGTATGTTAGCTGCTTGCCACGTGGGTTTTATCTTGAATATCACTCTCTGAACACTAGCTTTCTCCCTTCTTCCCTATGTGTCACCAGGTAGCCCCCAGAGTTTCCTTAAAGTAGGCACCATGATCCATGAACAAAGTTACTGGAACCCATTTCCTGTCCAGACTTCACAAAATGTCCATTTTGCTCCCCACTCACGGGACCTCTTTTCCTTTTCCTGTCATGATTTAGTGGGTGAGAGCAAACACAGGACTTCTTGGCTCTGGCTCTGCAAAAGCACATATATTATGATGTAGTGGACTACCGACTGAGCTTGACAAACTGGACGGATTTCAGCTTGAAAATAAAAACTATGCCTAAGCCACTAAGGACACATATTTCAGCACATCTTTCACGGATGCATGTGTTGAGATAAATATCAGATTTGATGGGATCGTTTGTGGGTGTTTCTCTCTTACTTCTAAACATCTTAGAGTTTAATTCATCTGAACGTAATGCTACTTGCCTTGGCTATTGGCCCCGGCAAGTGTTCTTGAAGCTGCGGACGCTCGGTGAAATACGATTTACTACCTTTCTAATATTCACTTTGAATGTGAAATATATGTAGTGGAAAAGGGAATTACTTGGCGGAAATGTGTAGGTTGGGTCAGCTGTGCCTCGTTTAGACACCGTGATAAGAATGGATGCACAAAGCCCTGGGTGCTTTTGTTTGGAAACGTATTCCGAGAGCAAGCCAGAAACGGTATTTTGGTTCAAACTGGACCATAGTGACCGTAAGACGGCTCGGGGACCGTTCCCCAGAAAGGAAATCAATCCCCGGGCCCGGCCAAAAGCTACTCAGGAGGGTAAATAAAGCTTCAGAGCGCGTATAGACGTTTCCTCTGAGTTTTGGGGATTTCTCAAATGACACAGTTTTAAAATTTGGTTTTGATGGAATTATTCATGATTTTGCTGAGATGCTTTTTCTCCCCACAGGATTGCGGAGAATACTCTGCCTGTCAGAATGGAAGAAGGTACATATCTTCCTTAGTTCATTCCTGGATAGACTCTGGGTTTGTCCAGTAGATGTTTCCCTTCTTACTTTTTCCTCTTTCTTTCTCTCTCTCTCTTTCTTTCTCTCTTTCTTTTTCTTTCTTTCTCTTCATTCTTTCTTGCTTGCTTTCTTTTCTTTCTTGCTTTCTTTTCTTATTTGTTTCTATTGAAACCTACAGTGCATAATGTCATGAGCTCATCAAGAAAAACATGCTTTTGTGGGATGTTAGCTTAACATTGAAACTTTTGGTAATGAATTTGAGTTTCACAGGTGGTTTAGGAAAGGGAAGGATGGAAGTGAACTGGGTAATTGATGCCTTTGGTAAGTGTGAATGCAGAAATGCCTAACCCCCTCAGTGATGAACTTTGTGATTGTACACAAGTCATCTCAGAAATGAGTTTCTCTACTGTTATTCCTTGGTCCACTTTCATACTTTTCATAATAATGGTTCTCAAAAAATGCAGACAATGAAAGTGTAATCAAAGTGAAAGGATTGTCTTTTCCTAAAGCTAGGTTTTGGAACCCTTTTCTTTTTCAGGTGGATCTGTGGATCCTGAAAGGTTATTGCAGTGCCCCTATGATCAAACTCACAAGATCAGGTCTTGCAGATTCCCATACCACCTTGTAAAATGCAAAAAGGTAAATGTCACCTGAAAATGGAGAGGTGTCACCACATGAAATCCTACTTTTAAGGATCCCATGTAGCCACTGGGAAGGAAATAATGGTGTCAATGTCCAGGGGGAAGGAGCAAAGAAAGACTATTTTGTGATTTCAGGACCACTTTTAGCCCACATGTGCATTGGAGTCCTACAGAATTACAATGCACCTTGTGTGGAAATAGAGCTCCACATTGCAGAGCACAGGCAAGGTGTTTTCTGGTGGACCAGCATTCCTTCAGCAAGACCAATCTTGCTAACAAGCGGTGCCATTCTTCTTCACTCTTGCCTAGTCTCCAAAAGACAAGTATCTAATTTTTAAATTGAAAAGGCCATGTCAGAAATCTACTTCATTTGTTTCTGAGAGGGCTTTCCAATGGAGAGGTTTGGCTATCAGAAGAGGGGCCCAAAGGAGATCAAAAGAGATTTTGCTGGCATCTCTTTTCTACCCTCCCTATATGGATTTCACAGTAGCTATTTTGCAGTCAGCAAAAACTACACACTATTTGAAGGTTGATATGTTTTGTGCAAATGAAATCTCTTATCTTGAAATACCATTGCTGTTGAAAACTTGAAATCTGGGGCAGAATGTGTCTCCTTCTGCTTAAGGCAGATGTGAATAGTGGCAGACACCAACTGGGGAGCATTTTCTAAGGAACCCTTTCCCTCTTGGTGCAGTGTCCATTTTGCTCTGGTACACAATCAGTGGACATTTGAGTCACAGGAGGGGCAAACAAGGCCACAACCCAAAAGGGATGCTGGGTGTCATATTTTGTATTTGCAACCTGGTTCCACAGAATCATCCTGATATAGCTGCCAAACTAGCTACTTGTCCCTTCAATGCTCGCCACCTTATTCCCCGTGATCAACTCAGTTACCATATGGCAACTTGTATGGACAAACCATCTGTTGAAGACAACCGGGGTGAGTCTGACCTCTACTGCATGATTCAAATGCGAGTGGGCCAGTTAAGAGTGTCACATAGTTGTGATGTGTTATGTCCTCTTTTATGTAGTGAACATCATTCCCACCGAGATTCAGGATGAGTGGTCTGGAACCACAGGGCAATTTCCTTCCTGTGCTGAAGATTGGGATAAAGGTAGGTCGCTGGTTCTGTAGTTCTGTGTCTGCCACGTCAAATGTGAACTATACCAGGAGTGTAAATGCTGTGCTTTCAACTCACAAGTACTCTGTAAACGGCTCTGATGGCAAACCTTTTGCTGTGTAGCAATCGGAAGAAAAGTATTTTCATCTTGCCAGGGGAGATATGCAGTGTGAACCGAACTAAAATGCCTGTCTCAAATCCACATCTACTATGCCAATGAATTCGTCAGGGCTTTTCCTTTGGTGTTCATTTACGTGTCACGGTTATGTCTTGCCTTCCTGTGGTGAATATTACTTGTGTGTGTTTGTCTGAAAGGAAGTCAGTGTCTTATGCAACCCCACCTAAATGTCTTGGTTTCCTTTGGTAGAATGCTTGGAACATCCTAGCCCAAGTTTCATTTGGGGCACGGGGAATTCCTCAAGCAAAAGCAGGTAAGGACTCACTGGCTTCACCTCACACACATTACACTGTCCTGTGTAAAATCACCTGGCAAGACTCATGGATACCCAGCTTTGTGTCCTCTCTAATCCTAAAAGTTCAGTTCAAAACCCCTGGTATTCTTAGGCTTTCCCAGTGTCATGCACAGACTGATTCTTTTGTGGAGTCCCAATGTCTAAGAAGAAACAGCATTATGGAAAGTAATGAAAACTAGAATATCCTGGGCCAAAGCAAGGTCCTATGCATTGTCAATTGCTGAGTTGGTGTTGAGGAAAGAGTTGGCCAATATCGATGCCAACAGCTAAAATATTGGTGACTCAGTTTCTATCTTTTCATTATCCATTTATTGTATGCAATTACTCTTGGTGGTGGTGGCGGTGGTAGTGGTGGTGGTGATGGTCCTGAGTGGCTATAAGCCTGGAGATGGTCCCTGTACCTCCCCTTTTCAGCAGAAGTCAAGTGCTGTTTCCTTGGAGCCACAAACCCCTGCCAATTGCATAGAGCTTAACTGTAGAGAAGACTTTCCTGGGTTTCCCCTTAGCTCAGTGTGCTGTCCTGCTAGGATTTCAGGAGAGAAGCATTGAACACATTTTTAAAGTGACTCTGCAAATGCCAACAAGTAGCTTTCAACAGCATTGCCCTTGAGAGCCTCTGCTACTTCTCAATTCCCAAATTGATTATAGAGGTATGACAGCAGGAAGAGAATTGATCCTTCTTTAAGAGAGGTTCCTGTCTGCTTGTTAGTGGCTTGTCTGCTTCTTGGTGGCTTAATATATCCACTGAGTCAATATATGCATTCAATATAGACTAGAGAAAAAGTATTGCTAGGAATTTCTTTTTGCACATTCCCTATTTCATGATTTTGAATTACTTATGAAAACTATTTAAGGAAAATCGAAAAGGCAGACCTAAAGAGTACCATTGTTAATGAGTAGGATATATATGGAACTCTTATGTGTATACATCTATCACATCAAAGACATCGAGAAAAGAAATGAAGAGAAATCACATAATCAGAGATGTTTGAAAACATTTTTATTCTTTGCCACTTCCTATAAACCATTAAAATTTCCCATGAACATTTCCAATTGCATCGGTATTTTGTGCATGATTCTACACATTTGAGATCTTGTTCATAGTGTGATGGCATGTTTGGATTAACATAGGCCCCTCTTTCTATGCAACTGACTTTGGCATATTTTATATTCACAGAAGGAATTGAGGAATAGCTAGAAAGCTTCCTGAGATACATCTATTTAGAGGGTAAGTGCGTGGGTTATTACATATAAGTGAACAGAGAGCTGGTTATTATCTGGGGTAAATCAGTTGTCCTGACGTATGATGTTGCTGGTATGCAATCACCGCACCGTCTTCTTGGGCTTCATTCCACCCGGCACGGATGACATGAGCCACAGGGTGAATTGTGATGCGGAAAGGCTATGTTTCCAAGGGGCATTCTCGGTAGAGCTGTCCATGTGAAACCATGATCCTAGAATTCATTTCCCTTTTCCAACCTGGTGTCCCAAGTTGAACCCATCTTGTTCTTCTTTGGACGCGGAAAAGGAAATAGTGTGCTTGTGAACTGAAGAAAGCAACTGTTTACCATTTAGCATTCCATGGAATTGTGGCTTTTGTGTTTTGTGGTGAACCTTACATGCGTTCATAATCATGTTTTGTTGCGTGATTAGAGAATTCCAAGTACTTACATGTGCAATCAATAACGTTTAGTTCTCTCATCAAATTGAGATTAGTGCTGAAATATTGTTTATATTTATGATGGCTGTCTTTCAACACCACGAAAGGTCTGACTTGGTAGATCTGAAATTTGAGCCTCGTATGATTTGACCTGTCATTCATTGTGAAGAGTAGAGCTGGTGGCAACTTCAGATCATGTATGTTACTGTAGAACCTCGCAATTTCTCTCTGTACCGGGATCTGACATTGATGCCAGCAGGATGAAGAACAATATAAAATTTCTATGCATTTATGTGTGTACCTGTGTCAAGATGTATACTAATCATTGATAGGTTTCTGCAATTGGAAAGGTTTGCACGTATGTGCCCTTTTTTGTCTTCCTTACGCTGTGATTTTTACTCCTCTGTACTCATTGGGATTTTCCCCCTGACAAATGTTATCATAGTACAGTTTTTTTGTTTTGTTTTTGGTGTTAGTATTTTGGGTTGTTTGTTAGTTTCTTTTTTGAAATGTTGTAGCTCAGAATCGTGACATCGTCCTTATTGAACACATGTAGGCTTTTGTATTCCATCCCTTTCCATTCATATGTCTTTTACATGATGCTTGATAAGCATGTGTAGGAAACTTCTTCTTTGATCATCCATCGTTTTGTGTATATTTTCATGCATTAGAATTAGAGAAGAATTCTGCTCATCTTACTTTCAAACAGGAGGAAATCCTTTCTGCAGTCCTGCTGATTGCATTTTCTGTATTTATTCTGAAGCACCGGACTGCTTTTTTCTCTTTCAGGGCGATGTGTTATACATCATTGCTATTAAACTAATACAGATCCATTACAAGAGGTTCCATGACGTTGTTGAGATTGACCACATTCCTTTGAGTACTCTTTGAGTAATTTCTTATAGTTTTTGGAAAATGTGTTTCTTTTTTTGGTAAGGTATAGTGGTCTAACGCATGTGTCAGTTAATGGTTTCCTTATATCTCGAACATTAGTATGGCACCTCAAGTAATTCTCCCCTCAACCTCCCACTCAGAACTTCTTGTATTTCTCTTCCCATCCCTATGTAAAATAAATGCATAAATGTGTAAAAAAAAGAAAAACGTGACAGGAAACAATGTCAGATACAGTAACCTGTTGAGACAATCCACAAGGGGAAAGTAGAGAAAAGAAACTGATTTACATAGTTTATTAAGACCAAAAATTCTCAGAAAGACCTCTTGTTTCCATGTCTGATTGTTAAATTCGTTAGTCCCGTCCGTATGGTCTCATGTGCATATCTGTTGAATGACTGTGATCCACTACTGGCAAATGCAAACTGTTCACTACATGTTACACAGGAGGGAAACGTAAATATGGAGGTTCCCTATGACCCACAATCCAAACCCTGGGCATTTCCCGAAATGTCGAGAAGGGTGGGCATGCTGAGGCTCCTAGCACAGTGATGTTCACTGCCGCATTATTTCATGTGGCTTATGTATGCAACCAACTGAGAGGACCCTAAGTAGGGATTAAGGCAACGGAGTATTGATACACAGTGGTATTCTGCGCTGCCATTCACACTAATGACATCGCCCCAATCTGAACCCAAATGGAGGGGCACCGAACCAAAGCATGGTAAGTGAAGTAAGGCAGAGCCAATGGCTCTTGAAGAATTTGGCACCAGCTATTAAAAGAAAGGATTCTCGGCTGGGAGATTCTCACAGAAAGAAAGTGCTTCCTTAGCATGCATGAAGCCTTGGGTTTGATTCCACAGGACCACAGAACTCGTGGTGTGGATGAAGTGGTAGAGCTCTAGTGGATAAACCGCGGGAGTCCTGCCAAGGCCCTGAGATCAAGGGCCAAGACTGGCCTAAAGCAAAATAAAATTAAAACATATTGCAGAATGGATTTTCCTAGGGTCAATTTTCACATGATCACACACTTTAAAATATATACTCAGAAGAGACCCAGTCTAATTCTCAGAAGCTGTGCATATGTTTGTTTTGTTGCTATGGATAATGAGTTCAAGAAAGCCAGCTAGTCTCACCGCTAGTTGCCAATGTGCTAATTTATCACTGCCACATCCCCGGTAGTTGCTTGTTGCTCTTCGGCTGTCCAGAGACATATACTCAAGCTTCCTTTTCCTAGGAATGTGAGATACTGCTAATTCTCATTCATTCCCTTTCAGGAATGATTCATCAGGCAAAACACATTGGTTCCACGTTTTACTTCAGTTTTAATGAGTTACAATATTAAATGTATTATGACTGTCAGGACATGAATGGATTTTCATTTACGTTGTCAACTCGCCCCAATTTCTTTGGAAAATACCTTGCTCGCCCTGAATCCTCATCACAGAACCCAGGGGCCTGTACATTACCCCTTTTAGTTTGACTGGGAAAATACAGGTAAGGAAAACCTGATGGTGAACTTAAGGAAGTGCCTAGGTTTCTCTTAGGGAAGACAACCACTCTGTTCTTTCCAGTGCAGTCAGGTTTGTATGTGAGTATCCACAGGCAGTATCAACCCTATTCTTCTAAATGAGAACATGGTTGCAACTCATGTCCTCTCAATGCCTTCTTTGGAAAGTTGTCAACAGTCTGAGAAACATTTCTGGCCTAATATTTGTCATGCATAACTCTGTCGAACTTTGCCTGAGCGAGTGATAATCCCCACTGTGTGTATGACTGCTTGTGATACTTAACTGCAAGGGAACACCTGACAGAAAATGGCATCCAAAATTGTTGGAGTGTAGTGAAAAGTTGCACTTCCATGACAGGTTACAGCTAAGTGGTGAGAATCTGACCAGTACACGGCTCTCAAGGGGAAAGGAAAGTTTTTGTGTTTGACCATGTACAGGCATTTTTACCAAGTGCTTAAGGTAGAGTGCACTCACAGTAACCCAGGACTCTCTCATCATGCCTTACATGCTCAGTCTAGTTTCCTTTGTAGCAGCATATGTGTAAATTGCACCACATTCTTCTTCTACTACTGCTATTCTTTTGCATTCCTTTGGTGCAATGGATTACTCTTCACAGTTACAAGACATTGAATAAGGTTTTGGAAGTTCAGAGATGGGAAAGTACTCATCACAAGGGCATTTGAGAAGTTTAGTGTTCACCAAGGAAAATTTGATCTTCATTGGTTCTCTGATTTTCATGGTGAAAATGTGATCCCTTCTGGGAATGACCCTTTTTTGCCACCAAGGTTCCTTGGGTTTTACTATGAGCGGTACTGGTGGGATTCCTCCGATAATCTGATCAGCAAGTGCAGCTCGATGGCTGAACCCTATCATGATGCAATCATGGCTTGGAATGGTGTGGAACCAGTAGTCTACAGGGAAATATCTACATATTCCGTAATGGCAGCAGCCTAGACAACAGAACAACAGCCAGTCCTCTGCCAGAGAATGGAGTTGGACATTTGGGACAATTTAGCTCCTCATTCCCCAATGTCTTGGAACACGTAGCCAGAATCCTATTCAAAGAAGCCACCTAGAGGTCTCATTCACCCATGTTGTTAGTTCAGGAGGGAACTGGAAGTCACCATGGAATTCATGAAACTGTTATCCTCAGCGGAATTGTGGCACCCTCCTTTATGTAGAACAGCTTTGAATATGAGTGGAAAGATTCTCATTAATATTTTTGTGTAATCAAAGTGGATTCCTCACCAAAATTGACAAGGAATGGACTATCAGATCCTTCATGAAAGTATTGGTTCAGCACAATGGAGATGGTAAATTTTGCCCAATACACAGGGGCTGTATTAGTGCAGGTCAGTTTCTTTCCCGTTGTGCTTTTAGCCTGACAACAGATGTGCTTTAGAATAGTCCACCTTTGCTGAGTGTGTCCAGGCTGAGATGCGACACGGTACTTGTCAGTACAAATGGACATTAATCTTTGAAATCCTCTGCTTCACTGTCATTACAAACATGGATATGCATGATTTCTAAGACCCTCATTGGTACCACCATAAGCAGGACTATGGAAAGAATATTCAAAGTGCAAGATAGCTTCATTAGTGGTTCCACTAACACCATCTGCACGGATGCCCCGTTCATTATGAAGATGCAAACCATATCTCTGGGCAATGTGTGCATGTGTACTAGGATACATAGAGCATATAGTACAAGACATTTTGAGCAAGAGCCTGAAGAGACGTTCCATCTTGGCTTTTCAGGAAGTCCAGTTGTCAGCAGGTATGAAATGTCTCGACACAGGTTATGTTTCAGACATCTGACCCCAAGGTCAACGTATGAATGAAGGCAGTCTGTTGTTGCTTCGATGCTGTAACGAAGGCTCAGAGCCTGCTGGTAATTCTATTTCTGCAGGGTAGGTTAAATCCCCTTATGGGTCCCACAAGTATGCATTGGGCATAATGAAAAATTCACTTGTCTTGTGAAATTCGGTGTCATGAATGGCCGAAGATCCCTACCTGATTCCTGACCAGGACCACACTTGGGTATTGAGATGTGTAGGGTTTCCGATTGTACCTGTCACGGTTCCTGTATATCAGTGCAAAAAAGGATAACCTCTGAGAAACCCTTGTTGAAATCCAAATTGCCATTCAAATACATCATGTTCCTATGACACTTCCATAAATTTAGGTGATGCTTGTCAAAGAATTCGCTGCTTGCACAAAGAATCCATAGCTTGATTGCCTCTTTGTGCCAGTGTCCCTCATATCACCCCGAAACTTCAAACAAACTCCATCGAGTCAGAAACTTGTTTTTTTCTTTCTCAGCAGGATCCAATCATTAACATACATTGAGGACTCTCTCGTCAATGCAGTTGTCTGTGTGTGTGTGTGTGTGTGTGTGTGTGGGTGTGTGTGTGTGTGTCTGTGTCTGTCTGTCTGGTGTGTGTGTGGGTGTGTGTGTGCGATTGGGTGTCTCTCTGTTTCTCTAATTTGTTTGACGGTGTTCACCTCATTCCTTTCTTCCATGCTCAAATTATACATGGAAGAGCAAAAGTACATAATTCCTTCTTATCCTAGATAGATGCTTTCTTATCCTAGGTAGATGCTTTCAGTCCAGTTCCTGATCACTCTCCTTCGCATTTCTCAAGGCTCGATCCCTACCAGTGCTGACACAACAGCACTCCTGACTTTTTTGGTGTATTTGGTACTGAGTTCATGCCTGTAATCCAAGCGATTGAAGGGGGATGAGATCTGAGTAAAGCAGTTCAAAGGCAGCCCTGTCATTGAAAGCAGAGAGACTCTTATTTTCCTTCATCACTAAAGAAACAGAAAGTAGGGTTGTTTCTCTAAAGGCAAGGTGGTTCCCCCAGCTGAAGAAAACAAGAACCATACCCAGGCCAGAATCAGTATAAGAGAGAACTCTGGAGCCACAGATCAGTGACAGCCCCGAGAACCATAATACACCCCTAGGAACCACACATAAGTACAACATAGAAAACTGGATAAAAAGGGAGACAGACGGACAGACAGAGTTTTGACATATACATGTGGGTCGGGATTCACCATGGTGTGAACTTCTCTTGTAATAAAAATCTCATGGTGAGACTCGTTTGCATATCCTTATCTACTTTACTATTATGTTACATGAGGAGAATTCAAGGTAGGTTATAGGAAGATATGAAGAAATAACCGGGAAATATGCAGGAAGCCCAAACAACATTTTGCTGAAGATTTCATATTTAATCTTCATCTGGAAACCAAGTCCATCCTTATCTGAATGTAATCTTTCATGGTAACAGATGTTTGGACTTGTATTAAGATTATGGTTCAGCAGGCACTTTCAAGGTCCAGAGAAATTTCCTAATGCATAATTAAATCACACACCAACATCTTTACGTTTTGAATTTTCCAATTTTCCTACCTATGTTTCTTTGACGGGTGAAGTGAGTAATTAATGAATACGCAGTGAATGAGCCAACCACCTATGCTGCAGAGATACCAGTGAGATCTTGGCAGAAGTAATTAGACATAATGGGTAGTTGAGGTATGGCACCCTCACAGAACCTTGTGTGAAAATGAGTCACAGCTCTCCTTTATCAGCTGAATTCTTGCCTGTGTCTACCAATGTCAGACAAGAAATGGACGGGAAGTGTAAGAAGGGCCAGTTGTCCTCTTTTGGATGGGAAGGGGTATGTCCGTGGACATAGGCGGAAGTGGGCAGGACTTCCTGGATAGGCGCCCCGGGAGTGAGGAGGCTGACCTGCGTCACAAAGCTGGCACCCCTCCCAGCGGCGGCCCCACACAGAAGGAAAGGTTGCCAAGGGAAAACTGCCTGCTGGGTCTACTGCCTTCCCAGTGAAGAAGCGATCCCACACTGCTGGGTTCACTGGTGAGTCCAGGAAACTTTCAAAGACCCATGAGACTCTTCGCTCTTCGTCCTTCTTTCAACTCCACCATGTGTATGTTAGCTGCTAGCCACGTGGGTATTATCTTGACTATCGCTCTCTAAATACTAGCTTTCTCCCTTCCTCCCTATGTGTCACCAGGTAGTCCCCAGTGTTTCCTTAAAGTAGGCACCATGATCCATGCACAAAGTTATTGGAAAACATTTCCTGTCCACACTTCACAAAATGTCCATTTTGCTCCCCCCTCACGGGACCTCTTTTCTTTTTCCTGACATGATTTAGTGGGTGAGAGCAAACACGGGACTTCCTGGCTCTGGATCTAGTTCATATTGCAAAGGCACATAAATCATGCTTTAGTGGACTACCGACTGAGTTTGACAAACTGGACTGATTGCAGTTTGAAAATAAAAACTATGCCTAAGCCTCTAATGACAAGTATTTGAGCATATCTTTCACAGATGCATGTGTTGAGATAAATATCAGATTTGATGGGAACATTTGTGGGTGTTTCTCTCTTACTTCTAAACATCTTAGAGTTTAATTCATCTGAACGTTATGCTACTTGCCTTGGCTATTTGCCCAGACAAGTGTTGTACCTTCTTGAAGCTGCGGAAACTTGGTGAAATACGATTTACTACCTTTCTAATATTCACTTTGAAAGTGAAATATATGTAGTGGAAAAGGGTATTACTTGGCGGATATGTGTAGCTTGTGTCAGCTGTGCTTCTTTTAGACACAGTGGTAACAATGGATGCACAAAGCTCTGGGTGCTTTTGTTTGGAAACATATGCCAGACCAAGCCAGAAACGACGTTTTGGTTCAAACTGGACAATAGTGACCCTAAGAGGGCTCGGGAACCATTCCCCAGAGAGGAAATCAATCCCCAGCCCCGGAAAGAACTGACTCAGGAGGGTAAATAAAGCTTCAGAACGCGTATAGATGTTTGCCTATGAGTTTCGGGATTTCTAAAATGACAAAGTTTTAAAATTTGGTTTTCATGGAATTAGTCGTGATTTTGCTGAGATGCTTTTTCTCCCCACAGGATTGCTGAGAATACTCTGCCTGTCAGAATGGAAGAAGGTACACATCTTCCTTAGTTCATTCCTGGATAGACTGTGGGTATGTACAGTAGATGTTATCCTTCTTACTTTTTTCTCTTTCTTGCTTTCTTTCTTCTTTCTTTCTTTCTTTCTTTCTTTCTTTCTTTCTTTCTTTCTTTCCTTCTTTCTGTCTGTTGAAACCTACAGTGCATAATGTTATGAGCTCATCAATAAAAATATGCTTTTGTGGGATATTAGCTGAACATCGAAACTTTCGGTAATGAATTTGAGTTTCATAGGTGGTTTTGGAAAGGTAAGAACGGAAATGAACGGTGTGATTGATGCCTTTCGTAAGTGTGAATGCAGAAATTTCTAAACAGGTCAATGATGAACTTTGTGATTCTACACAAGTTATCTCAGAAATGAGTTTCTCTACTGTTATTCTTTGGTCCAGTTTAATACATCTCATAATAATGGTTCTCAAAAAATGCAGACCTTGAAGGTGTAATCAATGTGAAAGGATGGTCTTTTCCCAAAGCCAGGTTTTGGAACCCTTTTGTTTTTGAGGTGAATCTATGGATCCTGAAACGTTATTGCAGTGCCCCTATGATCGAACTCACATGATCAGGTCTTGCAGATTCCCATACCACCTTGTAAAATGCAAAAAGGTAAATGTCACCTGAAAATGGAAAGGTGTCATCACATGAAGTCCTCCTTTAACGATCCCATGTAGCCACTGGGAAGGAAATAATGGTGTAAATGTCCCGGTGGAAGAAGCAAAGGAAGACTGTTTTGTGATTTCAGGACCACTTTTAGCCCACATGTGCATTGGAGTCCTACAGAATTACAATGCACCTTGTGTGGAAATAGAGCTCCACATTGCAGAGCACAGGCAAGGTGTTTTCTCGTGGATCAGCACTTCTTCAGCAAGGCCAAGCTTGCTAACAAGCGGTGCCATTCTTCTTCACTCTTGCCTAGTCTCCAAAAGACAAGTATCTAATTTTTAAATTGAAAAGCCCATGTCAGAAGTCTACTTCATTTGTTTCTGAGAGGGCTTTCCAATGGAAAGGTTTGGCTATCAGAAGAGGGGCCCAAAGGAGATCAAAAGAGAGATTGCTTGCACCTCTTTTCTATCCTCACTGTATGGATTTCACAGTAGCTATTTTGGAGTCAGCAAAAACCACATAATATTTGAAGGTTGATATGTTTTGGGCAAATGAAATCTCTTAATTTCAAATACCATTGCTGTAGAAAACTTGAAATCTGGGGCAGAATGTGTCTCCTTCTGCTTAAGGCAGATGTGAATAGCGGCAGACACCAACTGGGGAGCATTTTGTAAGGAACCTTTTCCCTCTTGGTGCAATGTCCATTTTGCTCTGGTACACAATCAGTGGACATTTGAGTCACAGGAGGGGCAAACAAGGCCACAACCCAAAAGGGATGCTGGCAGTCATATTTTGTATTTTCAACCTGGTTCCATAGAATCATCCTGATATAGCTGCCAAACTAGCGACTTGTCCCTTTAATGCTCGCCACCATATTCCCTGTGATCAACTCAGTTACCATATGGCAACTTGTATGGACAAACCATCTATTGAAGACAGCCGGGGTGAGTCTGACCTCTACTGCACGATTCAAATGCGAGTGGGACAGTAAAGAATGTCACAAGGTTGTGATGTGGTATGTCTTCTTTTATGTGGTGAACATCATTCCCACCGAGAGTCATGATGAGTGGTCAGGAACCACAAGGCAATATCCTTCCTGTGCTGAAGATTGGGATAAAGATAAGTAGCTGCTCTGTATTTCTGTGTCTGCCACGTCAAATGTGAACTATACCAGGAGTGTAAATGCTGTGCTTTCAACTCACAAGCACTCTGTATACGGCTTTGATGGCAAACCTTTTGCTGTGTCGCAATCACAAGAAAAGTATTTTCATCTTGCCATGGGGAGATACTAAAATGCGTGTCTGAAACCCACATCTACTATGCCAATGAATACTTCAGGGCTTTTCCTTTGGTGTTCATTTAGGTGTCACTGTTATGTCAGTTCCTTCCTGTGGTGAATATTACTTGTGTGTGTTTGTCTGAAAGGAAGTCAGTCTCTTATGCAACCCCCCCCCCAAATGTCTTGGTTTCCTTTGGTAGAATGCTTGGAACATCCTAGCCCAAGTTTCATTTGGGGCACAGGGAATTCCTCAAGCAAAAGCAGGTAAGGACTCACTACTTCACCTCACACACATTACACTGTCCTGTGTAAAATCAGCTGACAAGTCTCATGGGTACCCAGCTTTCTGTCCTCTCTAATCCTAAAAGTTCAGTACAAAACTCCTGGTATTCTTAGGCTTTCCCAGTGTCATGCGTAGACTGTTTGGTTCGTGGAGTCACAATGTCTAGGAAGAAACAGCATTATGGAAAGAAATGCAAACTAGAATATCCTGGTCCAAACCAAGGTCCTTTGCGTTGTCAGTTGCTGATTTGGAGTTCGGAAAGGGTTGGCCAGTATCCATTCCTTCAGGTATGTTATTGGCGACTCAGTTTCCATTTTTCATTATCCCTTGATTGTATACAATTACTCTTGGTGGTGGTGGTGGTGGTGATGGTGATGGTCCTGAGTGGCTGCAAGCCTGGAGATGGTCCCTGTACCTGCCCTTTTCAGCAGAAATCAAGGGCTGTTTCATTTGAGCCACAGACCCCTGACAATTGCATAGAGCTTAAATGTAGAGAAGAGCTTCCTGGGTTTCCCCTTAGCTGTCCTGCTAGAATATCAGCAGAGAATTATTGAACACATTTTTAAAGTGACTCTGGAAATGCCAACAAGTACCTTTCAACAACATTGCCCTTGACAGCCTCTGCTGCTTCTCAATTCCCAAATTGATTCTAGAGGTATGACAGTAGGAAGAGAATTCTTCCTTCTTCAGGAGAGATTCCTGTCTGCTTGTTAGTGTAAATGCTCCCCCAGAATCTTCTTGGAGACTTAATGTTTCCACTGAGTCAATATATGCATTCAATAAAGACTAGAGAAAAAGTATTGCTAGGAATTTCTTTTTGCACATTCCCTATTTCATGATTTTGAATTACTTATGAAAATTATTTAGGGAAAATAGAAAACGCGGACCTAAAGAGAAGCATTGTTAATGAGTAGGATAAATATGGACCTCTATGTGTAAACATCTATCACATCAAAGACATCGAGAAAAGAAATGAAGAGAAATCACATAATCAGAGATGTTTGAAAACATTTTTATTCTTTGCCACTTCCTGTAAACCATTAAAATTTGCCATAGACATTTCCAATTGCATGGGTATTTTGTGCCTGATTCTACACATTTGAGATCTTGTTCATAGTATGATGGCATGTTTGGATGAACATAGGCCCCTCTTTCTAAGCAACTAATTTGGCATATTTTATATTCACAGAAGGAATTGAGGAATAGCTAGAAAGCTTCCTAAGATGCACCTATGTAGAGGGTAAGTATGTGGGTTATTACATATAAATGAACAGAGAATTGGTTATTATCTGGAGTCAATCAATAGTCCTGACATATGATGTTGCTGGTATGCAATCACCGCACCGTCTTCTTGGGCTTCATTCCACCCAGCATGGTTCACATGAGCCACAGGATGAATTGTGATGCGGAAAGGCTATATTTCCAAGGGGCATTCTCGGTAGAGCTGTCCATGTGAAACCATGATCCTAGAATTCATTTCCCTTTTCCAACCTGGTGTCCACATTGAACCCATGTTGTTCTTCTTTGGACGCGGAAAAGGAAATAGTGTGCTTGTGATCTGAAGAAAGCAACTGTTTACCAATTAGCAATCCACGGAATTGTTCCTTTGGTGTTTTTTGGTGACCCTTACATGCGTTCATAATCATGTTTTCTTGCGTGATTAGAGAATTCCAAGTACTTACATGTGCAATCTATGACATTTTGTTCTCTCATCAAATTGAGTTTACTGCTGAAATATTGTTTGTATTTATCATGGCTGTCTTTCAAAACCACGAAAGGGCTGACTTGGTAGATCTGAAATTTGAGCCTCGTATGATTTGACCTGTCACCCATTGCGAAGAGTAGAGCTGGTGGCCACTTCAGATAAAGTATGTTACTGGATAACCACGCAATTTCTCTCTGTACAGGGATCTGTCATTGATGTCAGCAGGATGAAGAATAACATAAAATTTCTAGACCTTTATGTGTGTACATGTGTTAAGATGTATACTAATCATTGATAGGTGTCTTCAGTTGGAAAGGTTTGCATGTATGTGCCCTTTTTTGTCTTCCTTATGCTGTGATTTTTCCTCCTATTGGGATTTTCCCCCTGACAGACATTATCAGAGTAGATTTTTATCTGGTTTTATTTTGGTGATAGTATTTTGGATTGTTTTTTAGTTTCTTTTTTGAAATGTTGTACCTCAGAATCCTGATGTAGGCCTTATTGAACAGGTAGGCTTTTCTATTCCATCCCTTTCCATTCATATGCCTTTTACATGATGCTTTATAAGCATGTGTAGGAAACTTCTTGTTTGATCATCCATCTTTTTGTGTATATTTTCATGCATTAGAATGAGAGAAGAATTTTGCTGATATTACTTTCAAACAGGAGGAAATCCCTTTTGCATTCCTGCTGATTGCATTTTCTGTATTTATTCTGAAGCACCGGACTGCTTTTTTCTCTTTCGGGGTGATGTGTTGTACAGCACTACTATTTAAGTAATACAGATCCATTACAACAGGATCCATGATGTTGTTGAGATTGACCACATTCCTTTGAGTACTCTTAGTAATTTCTTATAGTTTTTGGAAAATGTGTTTCCTTTTTAGGTAAGGTATAGTGGGCTAGCGCATGTGTCAGTTAATGGTTTCATTATATCTCGAACCTTAGTATGGCACCTCAAGTAATTCTCCTCTCAACCTCCCACTCAGAACTTCTTGTGTTTCTCTTCCCATCCCTATATAAAATAAACACATAAATTTGTAAAAAAAAAAAAAGAAAGAAATATGAATGTGCCAGGAAACAAGGTCAGATACGGTAACCTGTGGAGACAATCCACAAGGGGAAAGTAGAGAAAAGAAATTGATTTACATAGTTTATTAAGACAAAAAATTCTCAGAAAGACCTGTTGTTTCCATGTCTGATTGTTGAATTCGTTAGTCCCGTGCATCTGGTCTCATGTGCATATCTGTTGAATGACTGTGATCCACTCCTGGCAAATGAAAACTGTTCACTACGTGTTACACAGGAGGGAAAGTTAAATATGGAGGTTCCCTATGACCCACAATCCAAACCCTGGGCATTTCCCGAAATGTCCCGAAGGGTGGCCATGCTGAGGCTCCTAGCACAATGATGTTCACTGCAGCATTATTTCATGTGGCTTATGTATGGAACCAACTTAGAGGACCCTAAGTAGGGATTAAGGCAACAGAGTATGGATACACTGTGGTATTCTCCGCTGCCATTCAAACTAATGACAGCTCCCCAATCTGAACTCAAATGGAGGGGCATCGAAACAAATCATGGTAAGTGAAGTAAGGCAGAGCCAAAGGCTCATGAAGAATTTGGCACCAGCTATGAAAAGAAAGGATTCTCAGCTGGGAGATTCTCACAGAAAGAGAGTGCTTCCTTAGCATGCATTAAGCCTTGGGTTTGATTCCACAGGACCACAGAACTCATGGTGTGGACGAAGTGGAAGAGCTCTAGTTGGATAAAAACTGAGGCGTCCTGCCAAGGCCCTGAGATCAAGGGCCAAGACTGGCCAAAAGAAAAATAAAATTTAAAAAATTGCCGAATGGATTTTCCTAGGATCAATTTTCACATGATCACACACATTAAAATATATACTCAGAAGACAACCAGTCTAATTCTCAGAAGCTGTCCATACATTTGTTATGTTTCTATGGATAATAAGTTTAAGAAAGCCAGCTCGTCTCACCGGTAGTTGCCAATGTGCTAATTTATCACTGCCACATTCCCGGTAGTTGCTTGTTGCTCTTTGGCTGTCCAGAGAGATATATTCAAGCTTCCTTTCCCTAGGAATGTGAGATAATGTTAATCCTCATTCATTCCTTTTCAGAAGTGATTCATCAGGCAAAACACATTGGTTCCAGGTTTTACTTCAGTTTTAATGAGTTACAATATTAAATGTATTATGACTCTCAGGACATGAATGGATTTTCATTTACATGGTCAACTCTCCCCAGTTTCTTTGGAAAATACCTTGCTAGCCCTGAATCCTCTTCACAGAACCCAGGGGCCTTTACATTACCCCTTTTGACTGCGAAAATACAGGTAAGGAAATCCTGATGGTGAACTTAGGGATGTGCCTAGGTTTCTCTTAGGGAAGACAACCACTCTGTTATTTCCAGTGCAGTCAGGTTTGTACTTGAGTATCCACATACAGTTCCAACCCTATTCTTGCAAATGAGAACATTGTTGCAACTCATTTCCTCTCAATTCCTTCTTTGGAAAGTTTGTCAACAGTCTGAGAATCATTTCTTCCCTAATATTTATCATGCATAACTCTGTCGAAGTTTGCATGAGAGATTGATAATCCCCACGGTGTGTATGACTGCTTGTGACACTTAACTGCAAGGAAACACCTGACAGAAAATGGCATCCAAGAAGGAAGATGGCGCCGAGACAATAGGGATGCTGCCGACCTTTCTCTGACAAAAAGAGAGAACCAGGGTGTCCCACGAGCCAACTATTTAAAGAAATCCACAACAACAAACTCAAAAAGCAATGGAGCAGGACTCAAACCGGAAAAGAATTCCAGATAAAGCTCACATCGAACATTCTGAAAGAATTCGGAACGCGAGGACCCCTCCCCCACCTCTCGCCCAAAGCCTCGGAAAGCCGCGCCAGACCAAGCCGCGAAAAGCGGCTTGAGCTGGCACCGGCTTAATGCGGGGAAAGCGGGGGCGGGCACCGGGTCTAATCCACGAAAAGCGGCAGCAGTGGAGGGCACCAGGCTGGGAGCCCAACAGTTGTAGAAACTAGCACAGAACCGGGCCAGCAAACGGTGGAAGCAGCGGAACTCAGACGCGGAACCAGAACAGCAAGCAGCGGAACCCAGATGCAGAACACAGGCCACAGTGGAGACCCGAGGGGAGTGAAAGACTCCCCACCACCGTGGAGCACCTGCAGACGGACGCAGAGGCGTGAGTAATACAGCGCGTCCCCAAACACATCGGGAAAGCGGAGCGGGTTCCAAGCAATAGAACTTAACTCAGACCCCAACACCCTGCGTGAGAAAGACTGGCGGGAGCAGGGGGGCAAGGAATTTAGAATCATGTCCCTCCCCTGAACAGCCCTCTCCCTCAGGCCATTGACTGGAGATTGAGAGGCGGGCTACCCATAAGACCCAGCACCGCACCAAGGGAGGCAGGGCTGCCCCAACTCCCACCCGCCCAATGGGCTCAACCCCCAGCCCTCTGACTGGAGACTGACAAGTGGAAGGACCCTAAGACTCAGCACCCCACCAGGGGAGGCAGAGCTGTCCCAGCTCCCACCCACCCACCAGGCTCCTCACCCAGGGCTTTGGGACCCTGCCTTACAAAAGTGGGTAGGGGGTGCGGGTAAATAGGAGCCAGCATCTGCCCCCCCTCAATTCTCTAGCGGGGCATCCTCCAGCTGGGAATCCTGAGCAAGACACCACTGAGGGCCCCCCCCCCACAGTCACAGACTCTGACAAAGCAGGGGAAACACAGCAGGGATATGAAGGGCCCACCAGCAGCCAAGCTCCCCTTCTGAGAACCAAAAAGGCGAGGCTCTGCCCTTGGAGCCCACATCCCCAGCTGGACCCTGCCCTGGGAACAGAAGGGCCTCCTGCTGGTCGTCCTGAGAGCTCCTGAAACTCTCAATCCCCACACCCTTGGCTTGGGGCCCCCCCTGGAAGCAGCACAGGAAAACGTCTGCCAACCGCGCTCAGAGGGAAGCTCACAGATCCATCCCATGGTCCACTGTGAGGCCACTGGTTGGCCTAAGAGCTAGTCACGCAGCAACACATAAGTTTTATTCTAATACTTTCCAAACTTTGTACTCAAATACTCTACCTACCTACCCCCTGACCTCTCTCATTCTATTTTTCTATCTCTGGACCTCTGCTCCTCTTTCAACCCTTATACTGCATGCATCTACACTTGATGGCTGTTGAGCAACATGGTATATCTAGGTGTTTAATCATTCTGTAGGCTCAGAGGGACTTAAAGACAATAGAGATTGGATTGAGAGGCTTATTGTTTTGGATATAAATCGCTTATCAGTGAATAATTAGACTAGTTGGTAACTGCACAAAAAGAAAGAGTGATAACACCAATCAAAACTTGTGAACATCTAGAGTCTGCCAGCTAAAGAGGTCTAGGTTGGTTATATCTGAAAAACTATAATCGTGTTTAGTATTAATCTTGCTCCCATTTTCAAATGGGCAGAACAAGAAACTCAAGAAAAATGTCAAATCAAGAAACAACATCTCCCACCTCCCCCACCCAATGTAAACAGACAATGGAACAGTCACTGGCAAACCTAGAGGAGAGTCTTCCAAGTGCTGTACAAATGCAATTGATAAACATCATTAATGAAAAATGAGAAAATATAAAGAAAGAGATAAGGGAGGAAGCCATAGCTGAACAAGAGGAAACCATAAACAAGGTGATAAGTAAAGAAGAAGAAGCCATAAAGGAGGCCGTAATAAAGGTTTTTCAAAGAAAGATGGATGAATTCATAGAATCCACAAATAAAAAGGTGACCGAACTCCAGCAAATGTTCAAAGAAAATAAAGCTACTGAGCTAACCACTCAAATGGAAATCAAGGAGCTAAAGAAATCCATACATGATCTAAAAGAAGAGATGCAAGGCATCAAAAATGAGCAATTACTAGCAAGAGAGATGAAAAATAAAGTAGATAGCTTTGATAGCAGGTTAGACAATGCAGAGGAGAGAATTTCCGGGGCTGAAGATAATTTAGTTATTATAGAGAAAGAACAGAAAATGAGTCAATCCAAACCTACGAAAAATGAGAGAGTGCTTCAGGAGGTCTAAGATACAATTAGGAAGCCTAATTTAAGGCTAATTGGTATTGAGGAGGGTCTGGAGAAAGAGGTCAATGGTATTGGAAATACACTTCAGGGAATCATCTCAGAGAATTTCCCAAATATCCAGAAGGGCAGACCCATCCAGATACAAGAAGCTTTTAGAACCCCAAACAGACCTGACCAGAAAAGAACATCTCACCGCCACATCGTAATCCGAACTCGATCAGTAGAAATCAAAAAAAGGATCCTAAAGGCAGCCAGGGAAAAGGGTTCAGTAACCTATAAAGGAAAACCAATCAGAATAACCCCAGATTACTCAGCAGAGACCATGCAAGCAAGAAGTGACCAGAAGCATATATGTCATGCCCTTAAGTCAAATAACTACCAACCAAGAATACTGTACCCAGCTAAGCTCTCACTCATAACTGAGGGAACAATAAAAACATTCCATTCCAGGGAAAAGCTGCAACAATATGTCGCAACAAAACCAACACTACAGAGAATTCTGAAAGATGTTCTATACATAGAAAACCAAAATAAAGGCAATATAGGGAAAGAAATGGCACCTAAACAGCATACCACCTAAGGACCACAAGAACTGTCAAGACACAGGCCCAAATAAAAGCTTTTAAAAATGGTAGGATCTAATAAAGATCTCTCAATCCTAACTCTCAATATCAATGGACTCAACTCTCCAATTAAACGGCATAGGCTGTCTAGTTGGATCAAAAAGCAAGAGCCATCATTCTGCTGTCTTCAAGAGACACAACTTACCCCCAAAAAACAAGCATCTTTTGAAAGTGAGAGGTTGGAATAAACTCTATCAAGCTAACAGCCCCCATAAACAGGCTGGAGTTGCCATCCTCATATCAGATAAAATAGACTTCAAACCAAAATTAGTAAGAAAAGACAAAGAAGGTTACTACATACTACTAAAGGGATCTTTCCTCCAGGAAGACATAATGATCCTAAACATTTACACACCCAATTCCGGAGCTCCAAACTTCATCAAGCAAACTTTACTTACACTGAAACCATACATAGATCGAAATACAGTGATTGTCGGTGACTTTAACACACTACTTTCATCTATGGACAGATCAACAAGGCAAAAACTCAACAGAGAAACCTTAGAACTGAAAAACTATATAGACCAACTAGATCTAACAGACATCTGCAGAATATTCCACCCAGCAACAACATAATATACGTTTTTCTCAGCAGCACATGGAACATTTTAAAAATAGATCACATCTTAGGCCATAAAACAAACCTGGATAGATTCAGAAACACAGAAATTATTCCATGCACACTCTCAGACCACAAAGGCATCAAACTGGAACTGAACACACATCTCCACCAAAGAAAACTATGTAACTCATGGAGACTGAACAACACATTCTTGAATCACCAATGGGTCATCGAAGAGATCAGAACAGAAATCCAACAGTTTATGAAATTTAACAGTAAGGAGCACACAAACTACCAACTCCTTTGGGACACAACAAAGGCAGTACTCAGAGGAAAATTTATAGCTCTGAGTGCCTACAACAACAAGTTGAAAAATTGCAAACCAACAAGTTAATGTCTCACCTGAAATCCTGGAAAAGAGCAACAAACCAACCCTCATCCCAGTAGAAGAAAGTAAATTATTAAAATCAAAGCAGAATTAAATGATTTGGAATCCAAAAAAACTATAGAAAGAATCAACAAAACAAGGAGTTGGTTCTTTGAAAGAATTAACATAATTGACAAGCCCTTAGCAAATCTTACCAAAAAAAGAAGAGAGCATATCGAAATAAACAAAATCGCAGATGAAAATGGTAATATCACGACAGAAATTACCAAGATCCAGAATATCATGAGGGAATACTTCTCGATCCTTTATGCCAACAAATTTGAGAATCTAGATGAAATGGATGAATTCCTAGCCAATATTAACATACCCACACTGAACCAAGAAGAACTAAGCCAACTCAACAGGCCTATTTCAAGCTCTGAAATAGAAATGGCAATTAGAGAACTTCACCTAAGAAAAGCCCAGGGCCAGATGGATTCACAGCTGAATTCTATAAGGTCTTCAAAGCAGAGCTCACACCAATACTCCTCAAGCTCTTCAATGAAATTGAAAATGAAGGTTCCTTACCAAACTCATTCTATGAAGCCAGTATAACCCTCATCCCCAAACCAGACAGAGATTCATCAAAAAGAGAGAACTATGGACCTATATCTTTGATGAACATCGATGCAAAACTTCTCAGCAAAATATTGGCCAACCGTCTACAACAACTCATCAAAAAATTATACACTATGATCAACCTGGATTCATCATGGGGAGGCAAAGCTGGTTCCACATACGCAAATCACTTAATATAATTCAACACATCAACAGGAGCAAGGACAAAAATCACATGATTGTCTCAATAGATGAGAAAAGGCATTTGACAAGATCCAACACCCCTTTATGTTAAAAGCTCTGGAGAAACTAGGAATCCATGGAACATTCCTCAATGTAATAAAGGCTGTGTATGAGAAACCTACTGCTAGTATTACACTTAATGGTGAAAATCTAAAGCCATTCCCTCTAAAATCAGGAATGAGGCAATGATGCCCATTCTCTCCACTCCTCTTTAACATAGTACTAGAATTCCTAGCCAGTGCAATAAGGCAAGAAGCAAGCATAAAGGGGATCCAAGTAGGGAAAGAGGAAATAAAACTATCCCTCTTTGCAGATGACATGATTCTGTATTTAAAGAATCCTATAGACTCTACTCCAAGCTCCTTGAGCTGATCCAAAGCTTTGGAAGAGTAGCAGGCTATAAAATCAACCCCCAAAAATAAACTGCCTTCCTTTATGCCAACAGTGAGAGGAACGAGGCAATAATCAGGAAAGAAACTCCTTTCACAATAGCCTCAAAGAAAATAAAGTACCTAGGAATTAGCTTAACTAAGAATGTAAAGGACCTTTTTGACGAAAACTTTAAAACCATAAAAAAAGAAATTAAAGCAGAACTAAGGAAATGGAAAAACCTCCCATGCTCCTGGAATGGAAGAATCAACATTGTGAAAATGACAATCTTGCCAAGAGCTATCTACAAATTCAGTGCAATACCCATCAACAACCCAATGTCATTCTTTAAAGAAATAGAAGAGGCAATCCAAAATTTCATATGGAATAATAAAAGACCCCGTATAGCAAAAACACTTCTTAGCAGAAAAAACAGCGCTGGAGGAATTTCAATTCCAAACTTTAGACTCTATTACAGAGCTATAATTCTCAAAACAGCTTGGTACTGGCACAGGAACAGGCCTGAAGACCAATGGAATAGAACTGAGGACCCAGATATTAAACCACAGACCTATGGCCACCTAATCTTTGACAAGGGAGCCAAAAAAATAGAATGGAAGAAAGACAGCCTCTTCAACAAGTTGTGCTGGCAGAACTGGTTAAGCACCTGCAGAAAACTAAAGCTGGATCCTTTTTGTCACCTTGCACTAGAATTAACTCCAAATGGATCAAAGACCTGTAGGTAAAAGCTGACACACTGAAAACTCTACAGGAAGGAATAGGAGATACACTAGGCCTCCTTGGCACAGGTCGAAACTTTCTTAATAAGGACCAAGAATCACAACAAATCAGAGAAAGGCTGGATAAGTGGGACTGCATTAAACTGCAGAGCTTTTGTATGGCAAAGGACATAGCTAGTAAACTAATCAGGAAGCCTACAGAGTGGGAGAAGATCTTCACCAACCAAACAATGGACAAAGGCCTCATATCTAAAATATATCAACAACGCAAAAAATTGAATCACTCCAAAACTAACCTACAAAGTAATAACCATCCCATTAAAAAATGGCCCAAAAACTTAGAGTCTTCTCTGAAGAAGAAACAAAAATGGCCTATAGACACATGAAGAAATGCTCCACATCTCTGGTCATAAAAGAAATGCAAATCAAAACAACTCTAAGATTCCACCTCACTCCAGCTAGAATGGCCAGGATCAGGAAAACGAATAACAACAGATGCTGGAGGGGATGTGGCCAGGAGGGATCACTACTACACTGTTAGTGGGAGTGCAAACTCGTTCAACCACTATGGAAAGCAGTGTGGCAGTGCCTCAAAAGGCTAAACATAGAACTCCCCTATGACCCAGCAATTCCACTACTTGGCATTTACCCAACTACCCAGAAACTAAACCCACTAGCACAACAATGTTCATTGCAGCACTATTCACCATAGCAAAGATATGGAACCAACCTAGATGTCCCTCAGTTGATGAGTGGATCAACAAGTTGTGGTATTTGTACACAATGGAATTCTATGCTGCTGTCAGAAAAAATGACATCGCCCCATTTGTTAGGAAATGGAAAGACTTAGAAAAAATCATATTAAGTGAAATAAGTCAGACTCAAAGGAACTTAGGCTCAATGGTTTCCCTCATTTGTCATAATCAGTAGAAACCTTGGGCTCTACTAGCAGAGATTTGCAATAGAGCAAAATCTTGATACATAAGGCCATATAATGTGAAGCTAATTGAAAGGACCTCCAGGATAGTGAAACAAAAGCCATATAATGAATGATTGTTGTCCTTAATGTACTATGTTGTCTCTCATCTCCTTTGCTGTCCCTTGGTTATCTCATATTGGTATAGTATCTCCCTTTGTTATCTGATATATTGAATTTATTTGTATTTGGATATTTGAAATTTGATAGGGAAGGGGGGAAACAAAGACAGGTGGGGGGTTTGGGGGGGGAGGGAAACGGGTACCAAGACATGTGAAAGGGTATCAATGTATGTGAATTAATGCACCTTCTATCTGGCAAATATCATGTAACCCTTTTACTAATTACAATAAAAATAAAATAAAAAAACTGATTTACATAGTTTATTAAGACCAAAAATTCTCAGAAAGACCTCTTGTTTCCATGTCTGATTGTTGAATTCGTTAGTCCCGTCTCATGTGCATATCTGCTGAATGACTGTGGTCCACTACTGGTAATGAAAACTGTTCACTAGTTGTTACACAGGAGGGAAACTTAACTATGATGGTTCCCTATGACCCACAATCCAAACCCTGGGCATTTCGTGAAATGTCCAGAAGGGTGGCCTTGCTGAGGGTCCTAGCACAATGATGTTCACTACAGCATTATTTCATATGCCTTAAGTATGAAACCAACTGAGAGGTCTCTAAGTAGGGATTCAAGCCACGGAGTATTGATACACAGTGCTATTCTCCGCTGCCATTCAAACTAATGACAGCACCCCAATCTGAACCCAAATAGAGGAGCAACGAAACAAATCATGGTACGTGAAGTATGGCAGAGCCAAAGCCTCATGATGAATTTGCACCAGCTATTAAAAGAAAGGATTCTCAGCTGGGAGATTCTCACAGAAAGAGAGTGCTTCCTTAGCATGCATTAAGCCTTGGGTTTGATACCACAGGACCACAGAACTCGTGGTGTGGACGAAGTGGAAGAGCTCTAGTTGGATAAACCCGAGGAGTCCTGCCAAGGCCGTGAGATCACTGACCAAGATTGGCCAAAAGCAAAAAAAATGTTAAAAATTGCAGAATGGATTTTTCTAGGGTCAATTTTCACATGATCACACACTTTAAAATATATACTCAGAAGACATCCAGTCTAATTCTCAGAAGCTGTCCATATGTTTGTTATGTTTCTATGGATAATAAGTTTAAGAAAGCCAGCTCGTCTCACCGGTAGTTGCCAATGGGCTATTTTATCACTGCCATATCCCTGGTAGTTGCTTGTTGCACTTTGGCTGTCCAGAGAGATATATTCAAGTTTCCTTTCCCTAGGAATGTGAGATAATGCTAATCCTCATTCATTCCCTTTCAGAAATGATTCATCAGGCAAAACACATTGGTTCCAGGTTTTACTTCAGTTTTAATGAGTTACAATATTAAATGTATTATGACTCTCAGGACATGAATGGATTTTCATTTACATGGTCAACTCTCCCCAATTTCTTCGGAAAATACCTGGCTCACCCCGAATCCTCATCACAGAACCCAGGGGCCTTTACATTACCTCTTTTGACTGGGAAAATACAGGCAAGGAAAACCTGATGGTGAACTTAAGGAAGTGCCTAGGTTTCTCTTAGGAAGACAACCACTTTGTTCTTTCCAGTGCAGTCGGGTTTGTATTTGAGTATCTACAGACACTTTCAACCCTATTCTTCCAAATGAGAACATTGTTGTAACTCATTTCCTCTCAGTTCCTTCTTTGGAAAGTTTGTCAACAGTCTGAGAATCATTTCTTGCCTAATATTTATCATGCATAACTCTGTCAAAGTTTGCATGAGTGATTGACAATCCCCACTGTGTGTATGACTGCTTGTGACACTTAACTGCAAGGAAACACCTGACAGAAAATGGCATCCAAAATTGATTGAGTGTAGTGAAAAGATGCACTTCCATAAAAGGTTACAGCTAAGTGGTGAGAATCTGGCAAGTAGAGGGCTCTCAAGGAGAAGGAAAGTTTTTGTGTTTGACCACGTACAGGTATTTTTACAAAGTGCTTAAGGTAGAGTGCACTCACAGTAACCCAAGATTCTCTCATGCCTTACATGCTCAGTCTAGTTTCCATTGTAGCATATGTGTAAATTGCACCACAATCTTCTTCTATTGGTATTCCTTTGCATTCCTTTGGTGCCATGGATTACTCTTCACAGTTACATGACATTGAATAAGGTTTTGGAAGTTCAGAGATGGGAAAATACTCATCACAAGTGCATTTGAGAAGTTTAGTGTTCCCCCAGGAAAGTTTGATCTCGTTGTTTCTCTGATTTTCATGGTTAAAATGTGATTCCTTCGGGGAATGACCCTTTTTTGCCACCAAGATTCCTTGGGTTTTACTATAAGCAGTACTTGTGGGATTCCTCCCGATAGTCTGATCACAAGTGCAGCTCGATGGGTGAAATCTATCATAAGGCAATCATGGCTTGGAATGGTGTGGAACCAGTAGTCTACAGGAAGTATCTGCATATTCTGTACTGGCAGCAGCCTAGACAACAGAACAGCAGCCAATCCTCTGCCAGAGAATGAAGTTGGACATTTGGGACAATTTAGCTCCTCATTCCCAAATCTCTATGAACAGGTGGCCAGAATCCTATTCAAAGAAGCTACCTAGAGGTCTCATTCACCCATGTTGTTAGTTCGGGAGGGAACTGGAAGTCACCATGGAATTCATGAAACTGTTATCCTCAGCAGAATTGTGGCACCCTCCTTGATGTAGAGCAGCTATGAATATGAGTGGAAAGATTCTCATTAATTTTTTTGTGTAATCAAAGTGGATTCCTCATCAAAACTGAGAAGGAATGGACTCTCACATCCTTCATGAAAGTATTGGTTCAGCACAATGGAGATGGTAAATTTTGCCGAATACATAGGGGCTCTACTTAGTGCAGGTCAGTTTCTTTCCCGTTATGCTTTTAACCTGCCAACAGATGTGTTTTAGAACAGTCCACGTTTGCTGAGTGTGTCCGGGCTGAGTTGCTACACGGTATTTGTCAGTACAAATGTACATTAATCTTTGAAATTCTCTGCTTCTCTGTCATTACAAACATGGATATGCATGATTTCTAAGACCCTCATTGGGACCACTGTAAGCAAGACTATGAAAAGAATATTCAAAGTGCAAGATAGCTTCATTAGTGGTACCACTAACACCATCTGCACGGATGTCCCGTTCATTATGAAGATAGAAACAATATCTTTGGGCAATGTGTGTATGTGTACTAGAATACATAGAGGACATCATACAAGACATTTTGAGCAAGAGCCTGAAGAGACGTTCCATCTTGGCTTTTCAGGAAGTCCAGTTGTCAGCAGGTATGAGTTCCATGAAATGTCTCGACACAGGTTATGTTTCAGACATCTGACCCCATTGTCAACCTATGAATGAAGGCAATCTGTTGTTGCTTCGATGCTGTACCGAAGGCTCAGAGCGTGCCTGTAATTCTATTTCTGCTGGGTAGGTTAAATCCCCTTATGGGTCCCACATGTATACACTGGGCATAATGAAAAATTCACTGGTGTTGTGAAATTCGGTGTCGTTAATGGCCTAAGATCCCTCCCTAATTCCTGAACTGGACCTCACTTGGGTATTGAGATGTGTTGGGTTTCAGATTGTATCTGTCTGCTTTCCTGTGTATCAGTTCAAAAAAGGATAACCTCTGTGAAACCCTTGTGGAAATCCAAATTGCCATTGAAGTACATCATGTTCCTATGACACTGCCATAAATTTAGGTGATGGTTGTCCAATAAAAAATTCACTGCTTGCACAAAGAATCCATAGCTTGATTGCCCCTTTGTGCCAGTTTCCCTCCTATAACCCCTGACATTTCAAACAAACTCCACGGAGTCAGAAACTTGTTTTTTTCTTTCTCAGCAGGATCCAATCATTAACATACATTGAGGTCTCTCTCGTCAATGAGGTTGTGTGTGTGTGTGTCTGTCTGTCTGTCTGTCTGTCTGTCTGTCTATCTGTCTGGTGTGTGTGTGGGTGTGATGGGTGTCTCTCTGTTTCTCTAATTTGTTTGACTGTATTCACTTCATTCCTCTCTTCCATGCTCAAATTATACATGTGGGAGGAAAAGTACATAATTGCTTCTTATACTAGAAAGATGCTTTCAGTCCAGCTCCTGATCACTCTGTTTCGGGTTTCTCAAGGCTCAATCCCTACCAGTGGTGACACAACACCACTCCTGACTTTTTCGGTGTATTTGGTACTGAGTTTATGCCTGTAATCAAAGTGACTGAAGGGGATGAGATCTGAGTAAAGCAGTTCAAAGGCAGCCCAGTCTTTGAAAGCAGAGAGATTCTTATTTTCCTTATTCAGTAGAGAAACAGAAAGTAGGGTTGTTTCTCTAAAGGCAAGGTGGTTCCCCCAGCTGAAGAAATTGAGAACCATACCCAGGCCAGAATCAGTATAGCAGGGAACCGTGGAGCCACAGATCAGTGACAGCCCCGAGAACCATAATACACCCCTAGGAAACACACATAACTACAACATAGAAAACAGGATAAAAAGGGAGGCAGACAGACAGAGTTTTGACATATACATGTGGGCCGGGATTCACCATAGTGTGAACTTCTCTTGTAATAAAAACCTCATTGTGATACTCGTTTGGATATCCTCCTCTACTTTACTGTTACGTTACATGAAGAGAATTCAAGGTAGCTTATAGGAAGATAAGAACAAATAACCGGGAAATATGCATGGAAGCCCAAACAAAGTTTTGCTGAAGATTTCATATTTAATCTTCATCTGGAAACCCAGTCCATCCTTATCCCAATGTATCTTTCATGGTAACAGATGTTTGGACTTGTATTAAGATTATGGTTCAGTAGGCACTTTCAAGGTCCAGAGAAATTTCCTAATGCATAATTAATTCACACACCAACGTCTTTACGTTTTGAATTTTCCAATTTCCCAGCTATATTTGTTTGAAGGCTGAAGTGAATAATTAATGAATACGCAGTGAATGACACGACAGCCTATGCTGCAGAGACACCAGTGAGATATTGGCAGAAGTAATTAGAAATAATGGGTGGTTGAGGTATGCACCCTAGTAGAACCTTGTGTGAAAATGAGTCACAGCAATCCTTTATCAGCTGAATTCTTGCCTGTGCCTACCAATGTCAGACAAGAAATGGACGGGAAGTGTAAGAAGGGCCAGTTGTCCTCTTTTGGATGGGAAGGGGTGTGTCCGTGGACATAGGCGGAAGTGGGCGGGACTTCCTGGATGTGCACCCCGGAAGTGAGGAGGCTGACCTGCATTACAAAGCTGGGACCCCTCCCAGCGGCGGCCCCACACAGAAGGAAAGGTTGCCAAGGGAAAACTGCATGCTGGGTCTACTGCCTTCCCAGTGAAGAAGGGATCCCACACTGCTAGGTTCACTGGTGAGTCTGGAAACTTTCAAAGACCCATGAGACTCTTCGCTTTTCGTCCTTCTTTCAACTCCACCATGTGTATGTTAGCTGCTTGCCACGTGGGTTTTATCTTGAATATCACTCTCTAAATACTAGGTTTCTCCCTTCTTCCCTATGTGTCACCAGCTAGTGCCCAGAGTTTCCTTAAAGTAGGCACTGAGAGACCCGTAGCTAGACTATTCCTGTCCACCCCTGACACAAGTCCCTCCATTTTATATAAAACAGAACCAGAAATACCGCCAGCTGGAGTGTTTCAAGTTATGCTCGATTGTGAAAGACAGGGCAGGACGTACCAGGCAGGTGTTCGTGATTAGGACTGCTAGAACTGTGTGCCCAGATAAGAAAGGGAGTTTCTGATAAGGAAAGCATCTTGGGACCAGGCACGGGAGGCGTCAGCCTTCTCGGAGCCAGAGGAAAATTCCACTGCGGTCCCCTGGGTGAACTCATAGCCTTATTTGAATGGACCAATCCCTACCCTGTAACTATGCTTCTGCTGCTGTAACCATGCTTCAGCTACCCATAAATACTCAACTGTCCCCCGCCCAGGCGCGCAAGTCTTCTGAGAGACTGTGTCGCCCCGGGCGCCCGTGTTCCGGAATAAACCTCTTGCTACTTGCATCCGACTGCGTGGTCTCGCTGATCCTTGGGGAGGGTCTCCCAAGAAGGACATCCCGCAGAGGCGGGGGGTCTTTCAATTGGGGGCTCATCCGGGATAGGAGACCCCTACCCAGGGACCACCGACCCACCTACGGGAGGTAAGCTGGCCAGCGTTCTGTCCTCTGTGTTGTACCTGTTTTGCTTTGTGTTAATTGTGCTTGCGATTCTGTGACCCGGCCGTGTCAATCTGTATTCTGGCGGACCCGCGGAGGAGCTGACGAGCTCGGACTCCCGACCGCGGCCCTGGGAGACGTCCCAGAGGCATCTGGGGTCAGATTTCTGGCCCAACCGGTTTTCGTTTTCAGGGCTTTGCCTCGATCTGAGGACTCTTTAGTCCTGCTGGGAGGGGAAACATCTGGATCCCCTCCAGACACTCGTTTACTTTCGGTTTTGCACCGGAGCCGCGCCGCGAAGTGTGTGTTGCCTTTTGTGTCTGTTAATATTTGTTCTCACTGTGACGAGACTTGGACTGACTACTGACATGGGACAGACCGTAACCACCCCTCTGAGTTTGACCCTACAGCACTGGAAGGAGGTCCGGATAATAGCCAGCAACCAGTCGGTGGAGGTCCGGAAAAATAAGTGAATGACTTTCTGTTCCTCAGAGTGGCCGACTTTCGGAGTCGGCTGGCCACTAGATGGCACTCTTGACCTAACTATTATTTCACAGGTCAAGTCTAAAGTGATGAACCCAGGACCGCATGGCCATCCCGACCAGGTGCCTTATATTGTCACATGGGAGGCCCTGGTCTCTGACCCCCCACCCTGGGTGAAGCCCTTCCTATTTAACACCAAGCCTATTGTGACCCCCTCTGCCCCTGCTTTGCCTCCTCCTCTTCCTCCGTCTCCTGTCTTCCATCCTCCAGGACATTCCTCCCTATACCCAACTCTGGTGTCCAAGGAACAGGAGGGACACAAGCAGCAGCAGCCCAGTAAGGTCCTGCCTCCAGAGGAAGGAATCCTGGTGGATCTCATGGCAGAGGAACCCCCTCCATATCAGGGGCGAGGGCCTCCTCCTCGGCCATCAGGAGAAGGAGCCCCACAACTTCCGCCATCCAGGAACCCCACGCCCTCCCCGGTGGCGGGACGGTTGAGGGGACGCCGTGAACCTCCCACCAAGCCAGCGTCCTCTCAGGCGTTTCCCTTGCGGTTGGGCGCCAATAACCAGTTACAATACTGGCCCTTTTCAGCCTCAGACTTATATAATTGGAAGAACAATAACCTCCCCTTTTAGCAAAGATCCTTCCAAACTAACTTCATTAATAGAGTCTATTCTAGTAACCCACCAACCTACGTGGGACGACTGTCAGCAGCTGCTGCAGGCCCTGCTTACTTCAGAAGAAAGGCAGCGCGTCTTTCTGGAAGCCAGAAAGAATGTTCCTGGTGACAACGGGCGCCCTACTCAAATGCCTAACGAGATATATGCTGCCTTTCCTTTAGGATGCCCAAACTGGGATTTCACTACTCCTGAAGGTAGAAACCATCTAGTCCTTTATCGCCGGTTGCTTATTGCGGGTCTCCATGGGGCCTCGAGACACCCTACTAATTTGGCTCAGGTTAAGCAAGTAACCTAGAAAGGAGAGGAGTCCCCCGCAGCCTTCTTAGAACGCTTAAAGGAGGCATACCGTGTGTATACCCCGTATGATCCTGAGGACCCGGGACAGGCCACTAATGTTGCCATGTCCTTTATTTGGCAGTCCGCTCCAGATATCAGGAAGAAACTAGAGAGACATGATAACTTGCAGAACCTGTCCCTCCAGGAGTTGCTCAGGGAAGCGGAGCGTATCTATAATAAGCGGGAGACTCAGGAAGAAAGAGATGAGCACCTAAGGAAAGAAGCAGAGGAAAGAGAAAGTGCTAGGGACCGCAAGCAAAACAAGGAGATGAGCAGATTACTGGCCAGGGTAGTGACAGGACAGAAACAGAACAGACAGGGGGGAAATAGACGGGGCCCTCGTGGGGTCGAGAAGGGCCAGTGCGCCTATTGCAATGAAAAAGGACACTGGGTCCGCAGCTGTCCTGAGAAGCCTAAAGGACCTCGGATACCCAAGTCTCAGACCACCCTCTTAACCCTGGACGATTAGGGGAGTCCAGGCCAGGAGCCCACTCCCCCTGAGCCTAGGATAACCTTGACTGTAGGGGGGCAACCGGTCACCTTCTTGGTAGATACGGGAGCCCAACACTCCGTGTTAACCAACACCCCCGGCCCACTGAGTGGAAAGTCCGCGTGGGTGCAGGGAACTACTGGTGGAAAGAGGTACCGGTGGACGACAGACCAGAATATACAACTGGCAACGGGTAAGGTGACCCACTCCTTCCTACATGTTCCTGACTGCCCATACCCCCTTTTGGGAAGAGATTTACTAAAGGCACAAATCCATTTTAAGGGAGATGGGGCACACATCGCTGGCCCCCAAGGGCAACCCCTACATGTACTCACCCTGAATGTAGAAGACGAATATAGAATATATGAAAAGGAAGGGGAAAAAGGAACTTTACCTGCATCTTGGCTTCAAGTATTTCCCCAAGCCTGGGCGGAAACAGGAGGAATGGGACTGGCTAGACATTAAGCACCCCTTGTTATTATGCTAAAGGCTAACTCTACTCCTATTTCAATAAAGCAATATCCAATGTCACAAGAAGCCAGGCAGGGGATCAGGCCTCACATCAAACGCCTATTGGATCAGGGAATACTAGTGCCCTGCAGATCCCCCTGGAATACTCCCTTGTGGCCAGTAAAGAAGCCGGGGACAAATGATTACCGCCCAGTCCAGGATTTGAGAGAAGTTAACAAAAGAACAGAGGACATCCATCCTACTGTACCAAATCCATACAACCTATTGAGTGGGTTGTCCCCAACGCATACATGGTATACAGTATTAGATCTGAAAAATGCCTTCTTTTGCCTGAGATTGCACCCCAATAGCCAGCCCCTTTTTGCCTTTGAATGGAAAGATCCCGAATTGGGAATATCAGGACAATTGACCTGGATTAGATTGCCACAGGGATTTAAAAATAGCCCCTGTTTAATGAGGCGCTGCACCGGGACCTGGCAGACTTCAGGGTGCAGCATCCTAATTTGATACTCCTCCAATATGTGGACGACCTAATGTTGGCAGCTCAAACCGAACGGGATTGTAAACTGGGGACTGAGGCTCTCTTACAGACCCTGGGAATTCTGGGATATCGGGCTTCGGCCAAGAAGGCCCAACTTTGTTCAAGAAGTCCACGGAACTCGACCGGACCTGACTGACTGTCCTCTTCCCGATGCTGACTTCACTTGGTTCACGGATGGCAGCAGTTTTCTGGAGAATGGAGAGCGAAAGGCAGGAGCTGCGGTTTCCACCGAGACTGAGGTAATTTGGGCCAGAAAATTGCCTCCCGGAACTTCAGCCCAGAGAGCGGAACTCATTGCCTTGACTGAGGCCCTCTGGATGGCAGAAGGTAAGAGACTCAATGTCTATACAGACAGCCGATACGCCTTTGCCACTGCCCACATACATGGAGAAATTTATAGAAGACGGGGCCTACTAACCTCAGAAGGAAAGGACATTAAAAATAAGGCAAAAAACTGAGTATCATGCATTGTCCAGGCCACCAGAAAGGGGAATCCCCAGAGGCAAGGGGAAATCGCCTGGCAGACAGCGAGGGAAGCCGCACTTCAAGGGACCCCACAAGTACTAATTTTGCCTGTGGCAGAGAAAACACCAAGGGATCCTCCTCCACTCCAGTATAGCCCAGAAGACATCGAGTGCCTTAAGAAAATGGGGGCTGTTTACAACTCCAAATTGGGACAGTGGATTTTTGATGACAAAATAGTGTGGCCTAAGAAATGGACCTTTAAAATAATATCTGAACTTCACAAAATGACCCATTTGAGTAAAAAGAAAATGAAGACCCTCCTCAGCCGAGAAGAAAGCTTAAGCTACCTCCTGGGAGAGGATGAGGCCCTGCAGCAAGTGACCAATCAGTGCACTGCGTGTGCCCGAGTCAACACAGGACGAGCTAAGGTTGGAATTGGAACAAGAATAAGGGGACACCGCCCGGGTGTCCATTGGGAAATTGATTTTACTGAGATTAGACCTGGACAGTATGGCTATAAATATCTCCTGGTATTTATAGACACCTTCTCTGGATGGGCGGAGGCGTTCCCTACTAAAAATGAAACAGCCAGAGTAGTGACCAAGAAATTACTGGAAGAAATTTTCCCCAGGTATGGCATGCCCCAAGTGTTGGGAACGGATAATGGGCCAGCGTTTGTCTCCCAGGTAAGCCAGTTGGTGGCCAAATTACTGGGGATTGATTGGAAATTGCATTGTGCCTATAGACCCCAGAGTTCAGGACAGGTAGAGAGGATGAATAGAACAATAAAAGAGACCTTGACCAAATTGACATTAGCAACCGGCCTAAAGGATTGGGTGGCCTTACTCCCCCTAGCCTTATATCAAGCCCAAAATACCCCCGGCCCACATGGATTAACTCCCTTTGAAATTATGTATGGAGCACCTCCCCCAGCTGTTAATTTTTTTGATCCTCATATTTCCAATTATGCTAACAGTCCTTCTTTGCAAGCCCACTTACAGGCTCTTCAGATAGTCCAGAAGGAAGTTTGGAGACCCCTGACAGCTGCTTACCAAGAACAACAGGACAAGCCCATTGTCCCACACCCTTTCCAGGTTGGAGATTCCGTGTGGGTGCGGAGACACCAGACTAAAAACTTTGAGCCTCGCTGGAAGGGACCATACATAGTCCTTTTGACCACCCCCACGGCCCTCAAGGTGAACGGGATTGCCTCCTGGATTCACGCCTCTCACGTAAAGGAAGCTCGTCAGGAAGATTCTACCAACCAGAAATCAGGATGGAAGCTGCATCGCACTTCAAACCCCCTAAAGATAAGACTTTCTTACTGTTAATCCTTCTTTGCATAGTCCCCTCATTCCCCACGGAAGGGAGTCCTCACACTCCTAAGCCTTTAACTTGGCAGTTAATATCCCAAACTGGAGATGTTGT
Organism: Megascapheus bottae; assembly: GCF_031878675.1. NCBI lineage: Eukaryota > Metazoa > Chordata > Mammalia > Rodentia > Geomyidae > Megascapheus > Megascapheus bottae. The sequence continues at coordinate 177,186 of NC_143548.1, read as the reverse complement.
GTGGGCCCTTCCGGGACTCACACACCAGGTTCATGGTGGCCTAACCTCACCCCTGACTTCTGTCAGTTAGTGGCAGGAGTAGATGGGGGGGGTGGGATGTAGCATATTATGCCCCCACCGCTCTCCCTACGGACGAGTGCCCTAGCACCTGGGAGTTCAGGGCCAATAATTTTTATGGGTGTTGCGGACCCGACAAAAGAGAGTGAGACAGCCTTAATTGAATGAAAGATTCCATTCAAGGGACTATAAGAAAATGGGGGAATGAGAGACCCCTAGCTAGACTATTCCTGTCCAACCCTGACACAAGTCCCTCCATTTTATATAAAACAGAACCAGAAATACCGCCAGCTGGAGTGTTTCAAGTTATGCTCGATTGGGAAAGACAGGGCAGGACGTACCAGGCAGGTGTTCGTGATTAGGACTGCTAGAACTGTGCGCCCAGATAAGAAAGGGAGTTTCTGATAAGGAAAGCATCTTGGGACCAGGCATGGGAGGCATCAGCCTTCTCGGAGCTAGAGGAAAATTCCACTGCGGTCCCCTGGGTGAACTCATAGCCTTATTTGAATGGACCAATCCCTACCCTGTAACTATGCTTCTGCTTCTGTAACCATGCTTCAGCTACCCATAAATACTCAACTGTCCCCCGCCCAGGCGCGCAAGTCTTCTGAGAGACTGTGTCGCCCCGGGCGCCCGTGTTCCGGAATAAACCTCTTGCTACTTGCATCCGACTGCGTGGTCTCGCTGATCCTTGGGGAGGGTCTCCCAAGAAGGACATCCCGCAGAGGCGGGGGGTCTTTCAGCACCATGATCAATGCACAAGTTTATTGTAACCCACTTCCTGTCCAGACTTCACAATGTCCATTTTGCTCCCCCCTTACGGGACCTCTTCCTTTTCCTGACATGATTTAGTGGGTGAGCGCAAACACAGGACTTCTTGGCTCTGGCTCTGGTTCATATTCCAAAGGCACATAAATTAGCTTTGGTGGACTTCCGACTCAGTTCGACAAACTGGACTGATTGCAGCTTGAAAATAAAAACTGTGACTAAGCCACTAATGACAAGTATTTCAGCACATCTTTCACAGATGCATGTGTTGAGATAAATATCAAATTTAATGGGAAAGTTTTGTGAGTATTTCTCTCTCACTTCTAAACATCTTAGAGTTTAATTCATCTGAACTTTATGCTACTTGCCTTGGCTATTTGCCCGGCAAGTGTTGTACCTTCTTGAAGCTGCGGACGCTTGGTGGAATACGATTTACTACCCTTATAATATTCACTTTGAAAGTGAAATATATGCAGTGGAAAAGGGAATTACTTGGCGGATATGTGTAGCTTGGGTCAGCTGTGCCTCTTTTAGACACAGTGGTAACAATGGATGCACAAAGCTCTGGGTGCTTTTGTTTGGAAACATATTCCGAGACCAAGTCAGAAACGATGTTTTGGTTCAATCTGGACAATAGTGACCCTAAAAGAGCTCGGGGACCATTCCCCAAAAAGGAAATCAATCCCCAGCCCTGGAGAGAACTGACTCAGGAGGGTCAATAAAGCTTCAGAGTGTGTATAGATGTTTGCGTAAAAATTTCAGGATTTCTAAAATGACAAAGTTTTAAAATTTGATTTTGATGGAATTAGTCGTGATTTTGCTGAGATGCTTTTTCTCCCCACAGGATTGTGGAGAATACTCTGCCTGTCAGAATTGAAGAAGGTACACATCTTCCTTAGTTCATTCCTGGATAGACTCTGGGTTTGTACAGTAGATGTTTCCCTTCTTACTTTTTCCTCTTTCTTTCTTTCTTTCTTTCTTTCTTTCTTTCTTTCTTTCTTTCTTTCCTTATTTCTGTCTGTTGAAACCTACAGTGCCTAATGTCATGAGCTCATCAAAAAAAATATGCTTTTGTGGGATGTTAGCTGAACATCGAAACTTTTGGTAATGAATTTGAGTTGCATAGGTGGTTTTGGAAAGGGAAGAATGGAAGTGAACTGTGTGATTGATGCCTTTTGTAAGTGTGAATGCAGAAATTTCTAAACCACTCAATGATGAACTTTGTGATTGTACACAAGTCATCTCAGAAATGAATTTCTCTACTGTTATTCCTTGGTCCAGTTTAATACATCTCATAATAATGGTTCTCAAAAAATGCAGACCTTGAAAGTGTAATCAAAGTGAAGGATTGTCTTTTCCGAAAGCCAGGATTTGGAACCCTTTTATTTTTCAGGTGAATCTGTGTATCCTGAAAGGTTATTGCAATGCCCCTATGACCAAACTCACATGATCAGGTCTTGCAGATTCCCATACCACCTTGTAAAATGCAAAAAGGTAAATGTCACCTGAAAATGGAGAGTGTCACCACATGAAATCCTACTTTTAAGGATCCCATGTAGCCACTGGGAAGGAAATAATGGTGTGAATGTCCAGGTGGAAGGAACAAAGAAAGACTGTTTTGTGATTTCAGGACCACGTTAAGCCCACATGTGCATTGGAGTCCTACATAATTACAATGCACCTTTTTTGGAAATAGAGCTCCACATTGCAGAGCACATGCAAGGTGTTTTCTGGTGGACCAGCACTTCTTCAACAAGGCCAAGCTTGCTAACAAGCGGTGCTATTCTCCTTCACTCTTGCCTAGTCTCCAAAAGACAAGAATCTAATTTTTAAATTGACAAGCCCATGTCAGAAATCTACATCATTTGTTTCTGAGAGGGCTTTCCAATGGAAAGGTTTGGCTATCAGAAGAGGGGCCCAAAGGATATCCAAAGAGAGATTGCTGGCATCTCTTTTCTATCCTCACTATATGGATTTCACAGTAGCTATTTTGGAGTTAGCAAAAACCGCACAATATTTGAAGGTTAAGTTTTGGGCAAAAGAAATCTCTTTTGTTCAAATACCATTGCTGTAGAAAAGTTGAAATCTGGGGCAGAATGTGTCTCCTTATGCTTAAGGCAGATGTGAATAGCGGCAGACACCAACTGGGGAGCATTTTCTAAGGAACCTTTTCCCTCTTGCTGCAATGTTCATTGTGCTCTGGTACACAATCAGTGGACATTTGAGTCACAGGAGGGACAAAAAAGGCCACAACCCAAAAGGGATGCTGGCAGTCATATTTTGTATTTGCAACCTGGTTCCACAGAATCATCCTGATATAGCTGTCAAACTAGCGACTTGTCCCTTTAATGCTCGCCACCATATTCCCCGTGATTAACTCAGTTACCATATGGCAACTTGTATGGACAAACCATCTGTTGAAGACAACCAAGGTGAGTCTGACCTCTACTGCAATATTCAAATGCGAGTGGGCCAGTTAAGAATGTCAAAAGGTTCTGATGTGGTATGTCTTCTTTTATGTAGTGAACATCATTCCCACCGAGAGTCATGATGAGTGGTCAGGAACCACAGGGCAATATCCTTCCTGTGCTGAAGATTGGGATAAAGATAAATAGCTGCTTCTGTAGTTCTGTGTCTGCCACGTCAAATGTGAACTATACCAGGTGTGTAAATGCTGTGCTTTCAACTGACAAGTACTCTGTATACGGCTTTCATGGCAAATCTTTTTCTGTGTCGCAATCGCAAGAAAAGTATTTTCATCTTTCCATGGGGAGATATGCAGTGTGAACGGAACTAAACTGCCTGTCTCAAACCCACATCTACTATGCCAATGAATACTTCAGGGCTTTTCCTTTGGTGTTCATTTAGGTGTCACTGTTATGTCAGTGCCTTCCTGTGGTGAATATTACTTGTGTGTGTTTGTCTGAAAGGAAGTCAGTCTCTTATGCAACCCCCCCTAAATGTCTTGGTTTCCTTTGGTAGAATGTTGGAACATCCTAGCCCAAGTTTCATTTGGGGCACAGGGAATTCCTCAAGCAAAAGCAGATAAGGACTCACTGGCTTCACCTCACACACATTACACTGTCCTGTGTAAAATCACCTGGCAAGACTCATGGGTACCAAGCTTTCTGTCCTCTCTAATCCTAAAAGTTCAGTTCCAAACCCCTGGTATTCTTAGGCTTTCCCAGTGTCGTGCATAGACTGATCGGTTCGTGGAGTCACAATGTCTAGGAAGAAACAGCATTATGGAAAGAAATGCAAACTAGAATATCCTGGGCCAAAGCAAGGTCCTTTGCGTTTTTAAAGTGACTCTGGAAATGCCAACAAGTACCTTTCAACAACATTGCCCTTAAGAGCCTCTGGTACTTCTCAATTTCCAAATTGATTCTAGACGTATGACAGCAGGAAGAGATTTGTTCCTTTTTCAAGAGAGATACCTGTCTGCTTGTTAGTGTAAATGCTCCCCGAGAATCTTCTTGGAGGATTAATATTTCCACTGAGTCAATATATGCATTCTTTTTTGCTAGGAATTTCTTTTTGCACATTCCCTATATCATGATTTTGAATTACTTATGAAAACTATTTAAGGAAAATAGAAAACGCGGACCTAAAGAGAAGCATTGTTAATGAATAGGATAAATATGGAACTCTATGTGTATACATCTAACACATCAAAGACACCGAGAAAACAAATGAAGAGAAATCACATAATCAGAGATGTTTGAAAACATTTTTATTCTTTGCCACTTCCTATAAACCATTAAAATTTCCCATGGACATTTCCAATTGCATCGGTATTTTGTGCATGATTCTACACATTTGAGATCTTGTTCATAGTGTGATGGCATGTTTGGATGAACATAGGTCTCTCTTTCTAAGCAACTAACTTTGGCATATTTTATATTCACAGAAGGAATTGAGGAATAGCTAGAAAGCTTCCTGAGATACATCTATGTAGAGGGTAAGTATGTGAGTTATTACAAATAAGTGAACAGAGAGTTGGTTATTATCTGGGGTAAATCAATTGTCCTGACATATGTTGTTGCTGGTATGCAATCACCGCACCGTCTTCTTGGGCTTCATTCCACCTGGCACGGTTCACATGAGCCACAGGGTGAATTGTGATGCGGAAAGGCTATGTTTCCAAGGGGCATTCTCGGTAGAGCTGTCCATATGAAACCATGATCCTAGAATTCATTTCTCTTTTCCAACCTGGTGTCCCAAGTTGAACCCATCTTGTCCTTCTTTGGACGCGGAAAAGGAAATAGTGTGCTTGTGAACTGAAGAAAGCAACTGTTTACCATTTAGCATTCCGTGTAATTGTGGCTTTTGTGTTTTTTGGTGAACCTTACATGCATTCATAATCATGTTTTCTTGTGTGATTAGAGAATTCCAAGTACTTACATTTGCAACCAATGACGTTTTGTTCTCGCATCCAATTGAGTTTACTGCTGAAATATTGTTTATATTTATCATGGCTGTCTTTCAACACCATGAAAGGTCTGACTTGATAGATCTGAAATTTGAGCCTCGTAAGATTTGACCTGTCATTCATTGTGAAGAGTAGAGCTGGTGGCAACTTCAGATCATGTATGTTACTGTAGAACCTTGCAATTTCTCTCTGTACCGGGATCTGTCATTGATGCCAGCAGGATGAAGAACAATATAAAATTTCTATGCATTTATGTGTGTAACTGTGTCAAGATGTATACTAATCATTGATAGGTTTCTGCAATTGGAAAGGTTTGCACGTATGTGCCCTTTTTTGTCTTCCTTACGCTGTGATTTTTACTCCTCTGTACTCACCAGGATTTTCCCTCTGACAAATGTTATCAGAGTAGATTTTGTTTTGGTTTTGTTGTTGTCTGGTGTTATTATTTTGGGTTGTTTGTTAGTTTCTTTTTTGAAATGTTGTACCTTAGAATCGTCACATAGTCCTTATTGAACATAGGTAGACTTTTGTATTCCATCCCTTTCCATTCATATACCTTTTACATGATGCTTGATAAGCATGCGTAGGAAACTTCTTGTTTGATCATCCATCGTTTTGTGTATATTTTCATGCATTAGAATTAGAGAAGAATTCTGCTCATCTTACTTTCAAACAGGAGGAAATCCTTTCTGCAGTCCTGCTGATTGCATTATCTGTACTTATTCTGAAGCACTGGACTGCCTTTTTCTCTTTCGGGCGATGTGTTATACATCACTGATATTAAAGTAATACAGATCCATTACAAGAGGTTCCATGAAGTGGTTGAGATTGACCACATTCCTATGAGTACTCTTAGAGTAATTTCTTATAGTTTTTGGAAAATGTGTTTCTTTTTTTGGTAAGGTATAGTGGTCTAACGCAAGTGTCAGGTAATGGTTTCCTTATATCTCGAACATTCGGATGGCACCTCAAGTAATTCTCCCCTCAACCTCCCACTCAGAACTTCCTGTATTTCTCTTCCCATCCCTATGTAAAATAAAGGCATAAGTGCGTAAAAAAAAAGAAAAATGCGTCAGGAAACAATGTCAGATACGGTAACCTGTTGAGACAGTCCACCAGGGGAAAATAGAGAAAAGAAACTGACTTACATAGTTTATTAAGACCAAAAATTCTCAGAAAGACCTCTTGTTTCCATGTCTGATTGTTGAATTCGTTAGTCCCGTCCATATGGTCTCATGTGCATATCTGTTGAATGACTGTGATCCACTCCTGGCAAATGAAAACTGTTCACTACATGTTACACAGGAGGGAAACTTAAATATGGAGGTTCCCTATGACCCACAATCCAAACCCTGGGCATTTCCCGAAATGTCCAGAAGAGTGACCATGCTGAGGCTCCTAGCGCAGTGATGTTCACTGCCGCATTATTTCATGTGGCTTATGTATGCAACCAACTGAGAGGACCCTAAGTAGGGATTAAGGCAACGAATTATTGATACACAGTGATGTTCTCCGCTGCCAATCAAACTAATGACATCACCCCAATCTGAACCCAAATGGAGGGGCATCGAACCAAATCATGGTAAGTGAAGTAAGGCAGAGCCAAAGGCTCATGAATAATTAGCACCAGCTATTAAAAGAAAGGATTCTCAGCTGGGAGATTCAAACAGAAAGAGAGTGCTTCCTTAGCATGCATGAAGCCTTGGGTTTGATTCCACAGGACCACAGAACTCGTGGTGTGGACGAAGTGGTAGAGCTCTAGTGGATAAACCCCAGGAGTCCTGCCAAGGCCCTGAGATCAAGGGCCAAGATTGGCCAAAAGCAAAATAAAATTTAAAAAATTGCAGAATGGATTTTCCTAGGGTCAATTTTCATAATATCACACACTTTATAATATATACTCAGAAGAGACCCAGTCTAATTCTCAGAAGCTGTGCATATGTTTGTTATGTTTCTATGGATAATGAGTTCAAGAAAGCCAGCTAGTCTCACCGCTAGTTGCCAATGTGCTAATTTATCACTGCCACATCCCCGGTAGTTGCTTGTTGCTCTTCGGTGTTCCAGAGAGATATATTCAAGCTTCCTTTCCCTAGGAATGTGAGATCATGCTAATTCTCATTCATTCCCTTTCAGAAATGATTCATCAGGCAAAAACACATTGGTTCCAGGTTTTACTTCAGTTTTAATGAGTTACAATATTAAATGTATTATGACTCTCAGGACTTGAATGGATTTTCATTCACGCTGTCAACTCTCTCCAATTTCTTTGGAAAATACATTGCTCGCCCTGAATCCTCATCACAGAACCCAAGGGCCTGTCCATTACCCCTTTTAGTTTGACTGGGAAAATACAGGTAAGGAAAACCTGATGGTGAACTTATGGAAGTGCCTAGATTTCTCTTAGGGAAGACAACTACTCTGTTCTTTCCAGTGCAGTCAGGTAGGTATGGGAGTATCCACACGCAGTTTCAACCCTAATCCTCTACATGAGAACATGGTTGCAACTCATGTCCTCTCAATGCCTTCTTTGGAAAGTAGTCAACAGTCTGAGAAACATTTCTGGCCTAATGTTTGTCATGCATAACTCTGTCAAACTTTGCATGAGCGAGTGATAATCCCCACTATGTGTATGACTGCTTGTGATACTTAACTGCAAGGGAACACCTGACAAAAAATGGCATACAATATTGAGGGAGTGCAGTGAAAAGTTGCACTTCCATGACAGGTTACACCTAAGTGGTGAGAAACTGACCAGTACACGGCTCTCAAGGGGAAAGGAAAGTTTTTGTGTCTGACCATGTACAGGTATTTTTACCAAGTGCTTAAGGTAGAGTGCACTCACAGTAACCCAGGACTCTGTCATCATGCATTACATGCTCAGTCTAGTTTCCTTTGTAGCAGCATATGTGTAAATTGCACCACATTCTTCTTCTACTGCTATTCCTTTGCATTCCTTTGGTGCCATGGATTACTCTTCACAGTTACAAGACATTGAATAAAGTTTTGGAAGTTCAGAGATGGGAAAATACTCATCACAAGTACATTTGAGAAGATTAGTGTTCACCAAGCAAAATTTGATCTTCGATGGTTCTCTGATTTTCATGGTTAAAATGTAATTCCTTCTGGGAATGACCCTTTTTTTCCACCAAGGTTCCTTGGGTTTTACTATGAGCGGTACTGGTGGGATTCCTCCGATAATCTGATCAGCAAGTGCAGCACAATGGGTGAACGCTATCATGATGCAATCATGGCTTGGAATGGTGTGGAACCAGTAGTCTACAGGGAAATATCTACATATTCCGTACTGGCAGCAGCCTAGACAACAGAACAACAGCCAATGCTCTGCCAGAGAGTGGAGTTGGACATTTGGGACAATTTAGCTCCTCATTCCCAAATGTCTTGGAACAGGTGGCAAGAATCCTATTCAAAGAAGCCACAGAGAGGTCTCATTCACCCATGTTGTTAGTTGGGGAGGGATATGGAAGTCATCGTGGAATTCATGAAACTGTTATCCTTAGCCTGACAACAGATGTGCTTTAGTACAGTCCACCTTTGCTGAGTGTGTCTGGGCTGAGATGCAACACGGTACTTGCCAGTACAAGTGGACATTAGTCTTTGAAATCCTCTGCTTCGCTGTCATTACAAACATGGATATGCATGATTTCTAAGACCCTCATTGGTACCACCATAAGCAGGACTATGGGAAGAATATTCAAAGTGCAAGATAGCTTCATTAGTGGTACCACTAACTCCATCTGCACAGATGCCCCTTTCATTATGAACATGGAAACCATATCTCTGGGCAATGTGTGTATGTGTACTAGAATACATCGAGCGTATAACACAAGAGCCTGAAGAGACGTTCCATCTTGGCTTCTCAGGAAGTCCAGTTGTCAGCAGGTATGAGTTCCATGAAATGCCTTGACACAGGTTGTTTCATACATCTGACCCCATTGTCAACAGATCAATGAAGGCAGTCTATTGTTGCTTCGATGCTGTATCGAAGGCTCAGAGCCTGCTGGTAATTCTATTTCTGCAGGGTAGGTTAAATCCCCTTATGGGTCCCAAAAGTATGCATTGGGCATAATGAAAAATTCACTTGACTTGTGAAATTCGGTGTCATGAATGGCCTAAGATGCCTACCTGATTCCTGACCAGGACACACTGGGTATTGAGATGTGTAGGGATTCAGCTTGTACCTGTCAAGGTTCCTGTATATCAGTGCAAAAAAGGATTACCTCTGAGAAACCCTTGTGGAAAGGCAAATTGCCATTCAAATACATCATGTTCCTATGACACTTCCATAAATTTAGGTGATGGTTGTCAAATAAAGAATTCACTGCTTGCACAAGAATTCATAGCTTGATTGCCTCTTTGTGCCAGTTTCCCTCATATCACCCCCGAAACTTCAAACTCTATGGAGTCAGAAACTTGTTTTTTCTTTCTCAGCAGGATCCAATCATTAACATACATTGAGGTCTCTCTAGTCAATGCGGTTGTCTGTGTGTGTGTGTGTGCCTGTCTGTCTGTCTGGTGTGTGTGTGTGTGTGTGTGTGTGTGTGATTGGGTGTCTGTCTGTTTCTCTAATTTGTTTGACAGTGTTCACCTCATTCCTGTCTTCCATGCTCAAATTATACATGGAAGAGCAAAAGTACATAATTCCTTCTTATCCTAGGTAGATGCTTTCAGTCCAGTTCCTGATCACTCTCCTTCGCATTTCTCAAGGCTCGAAACCTACCAGTGCTGACACAACAGCACTCCTGACTTTTTTGGTGTATTTGGTACTGAGTTCATGCCTGCAATCCAAGCGATTGAAGGGAGATGAGATCTGAGTAAAGCAGTTCAAAGGCAGCCCTGTCATTGAAAGCAGAGAGACTCTTATTTTCCTTCATCAGTAGAGAAACAAAGTAGGGTTGTTTCTCTAAAGGCAAGGTGGTTCCCCCAGCTGAAGAAATCAAGAACCATACCCAGGTCAGAATCAGTAGAAGAGAGAACTCGGAGCCACAGATCAGTGACAGCCCCGAGAACCATAATACATCCCTATGAAACACACATAACTACAACATAGAAAACAGGATAACAAGGGAGACAGACAGACAGAGGGTTTTGACATATATAGGTGGGTCGGGAATGACCACGATGTGAACTTCTCTTGTAATAAAACCATCATGGTGAGACTCGTTTGCATATCCTTATCTACTTTACTATTATGTTACGTGCGGAGAATTCAAGGTAGGTTATAGGAAGTTATGAAGAAATAACCGAGAAATATGCAGGGAAGCCCAAACAACGTTTTGCTGAAGATTTCATATTTAATCTTCATCTGGAAACCAAGTCCATCCTTATCTGAATGTAATCTTTCATGGTAACAGATGTTTGGACTTGTATTAAGATTATGGTTCAGCAGGCACTTTCAAGGTCCAGAGAAATTTCCTAATGCATAATTAAATCACACACCAACATCTTTACGTTTTGAATTTTCCAATTTTCCTACCTATGTTTCTTTGACGGGTGAAGTGAGTAATTAATGAATACGCAGTGAATGAGCCAACCACCTATGCTGCAGAGATACCAGTGAGATCTTGGCAGAAGTAATTAGACATAATGGGTAGTTGAGGTATGGCACCCTCGTAGAACCTTGTGTGAAAATGAGTCACAGCTCTCCTTTATCAGCTGAATTCTTGCCTGTGTCTACCAATGTCAGACAAGAAATGGACGGGAAGTGTAAGAAGGGCCAGTTGTCCTCTTTTGGATGGGAAGGGGTGTGTCCGTGGACGTAGGCGGAAGTGGGCGGGACTTCCTGGATGGGCGCCCCGGAAGTGAGGAGGCTGACCTGCGTCACAAAGCTGGGACCCCTCCCAGCGGCGGCCCCACACAGAAGGAGAGGTTGCCAAGGGAAAACTGCCTGCTGGGTCTACTGCCTTCCCAGTGAAGAAGGGATCCCACACTGCTGGGTTCACTGGTGAGTCCAGGAAACTTTCAAAGACCCATGAGACTCTTCGCTTTTCGTCCTTCTTTCAACTCCACCATGTGTATGTTAGCTGCTTGCCACATGGGTTTTATCTTGAATATCACTCTCTGAATACTAGCTTTCTCCCTTCTTCCCTATGTGTCACCAGGTAGCCCCCAGAGTTTCCTTAAAGTAGGCACCATGATCCATGAACAAAGTTACTGGAACCCATTTCCTGTCCAGACTTCACAAAATGTCCATTTTGCTCCCCACTCACGGGACCTCTTTTCCTTTTCCTGACATGATTTAGTGGGTGAGAGCAAACACAGGACTTCCTGGCTCTGGCTCTAGTTCATATTGCAAAGGCACATAAATTATGCTGTAGTGGACTACCGACTGAGCTTGACAAACTGGACTGATTGCAGCTTGAAAATAAAAACTATGCCTAAGCCACTAATGACAAGTATTTGAGCACATCTTTCACAGATGCATGTGTTGAGATAAATATCAGGTTTGATGGGAACTTTTTGTGGGTGTTTCTCTCATACTTCTAAACATCTTAGAGTTTAATTCATCTGAACGTAATGCTACTTGTCTTGTCTATTTGCCCCGGCAAGTGTTGTACCGTCTTGAAGCTGCGGATGCTTTGTGAAATACGATTTACTACCTTTCTAATATTCACTGTGAAAGTGAAATATATGCAGTGGAAAAGGGATTTACTTGGCGGATATGTGTAGCTTGGGTGAGCTGTGCCTCCTTTAGACACAGTGCTAACAATGGATGCACAAAGCTCTGGGTACTTTTGTTTGGAAACATATTCCGAGACCAAGCCAGAAACGGTGTTTTGGTTCAATCTGGACAATAGTGACCCTAAGAGGGCGCGGGGACCATTCCCCAGAAAGGAAATCAATCCCCAGGCCCGGCTAAAACTGACTCAGGAGGGTAAATAAAGCTTCAGAGCGCATATAGACGTTTTCCTATGAGTTTCAGAAATTTCTAAAATGACGAAGTTTTAAAATTTGGTTTTGATGGAATTAGTCATGATTTTGCTGAGATGCTTTTTCTCCCCACAGGATTGTGAAGAATTCTCTGCCTGTCAGAATGGAAGAAGGTACATATCTTCCTTAGTTCATTCCTGGGTAGACTCTGGGTTTGTACAGTAGATATTTCCCTTCTTACTTTTTTGTCTTTCTTCTGTCTTTCTTTCTCTGTCTCTCTTTCTTTCTCTCTTTCTTCTTTTCTTTCTTTCTTTTCATTCTTTCTTTCATGCTTTTTCTTTCTTTCTTTCCTTATTTCTTTCTGTTGAAACCTACCGTGCATAATGTCATGAGCACATCAAGAAAAATATGCTTCTGTGGGATATTAGCTGAACATCCAAACTTTTGGTAATGAATTTGAATTTCATAGGTGGTTTTGGAAAGGGAAGAATGGAAGTGAACTGTGTGATTGATGTCTTTCATAAGTGTGCATGCAGAAATGTCTAACCACTCAAAGATGAACTTTGTGAGTGTACACAAGTTATCTCAGAAATGAGTTTCTCTACTGTTATTCCTTGGTCCACTTTAATACATCTCAGAGTAATGGTTCTCCAAAAATGCAGACATTGACAGAGTAATCAAAGTGGAAGGATTGTCTTTTCCCAAAGCTGGGTTTTGGAACCCTTTTCTTTTTCAGGTGAATCTGTGGATCCTGAAAGGTTATTGCAGTGCCCCTATGATCAAACTCACATGATCAGGTCTTGCAGATTCCCATACCACCTTGTAAAATGCAAAAAGGTAAATGTCACCTGAAAATGGAGAGTGTCACCACATGAAATCCTACTTTTATGGATCCCGTGTAGCCACTGGGAAGGAAATAATGGTGTAAATGTCCAAGTGGAAGGAGCAAAGAAAGACTACTTTGTGATTTCAGGACCAATTTTAGCCCACATGTGCATTGGAGTCCTACAGAATTACAATGCACCTTGTGTGGAAATAGAGCTCCACACTGCAGAGCACAGGCAAGGTGAATTTCTGGTGGACTAGCACTCCTTCAGCATGGCCAAGCTTGCTAACAAGCGGTGCTATTCTTCTTCACTCTTGCCTAGTCTCCAAAGGACAAGTATCTAATTTTTAAATTGAAAAGGGTTTTAAATTGAAAAGGCCATGTCAGAAATCTACTTCATTAGTTTCTGAGAGGGCTTTCCAATGGAAAGGTTTGGCTATCAGAAGAGGGGCCCAAAGGAGATCAAAAGAGATTTTGTTGGCATCTCTTTTCTATCTTCACTATATGGATTTCACAGTAGCTATTTTGCAGTCAGCAAAAACTACACAATATTTGAAGGTTGATATGTTTTGTGCAAATGAAATCTCTTTTCTTCAAATACCATTGCTGTAGAAAACTTACAATCTGGGGCAGAATGTGTTTCCTTCTGCTTAAGGCAGATGTGAATAGCGGCACACACCAACTGGGGAGCATTTTGTAAGGAACCTTTTCCCTCTTGGTGCAATGTCCATTTTGCTGTGGTACACAATCAGTGGACATAGGAGTCACAGGAGGGGCAAACAAGGCCACAACCCAAAAGGGATGCTGGGAGTCATATTTTGTATTTGCAACCTGGTTCCACAGAATCATCCTGATATAGCTGCCAGTCTAGCTACTTGTCCCTTCAATGCTCGCCACCTCATTCCCCATGATCAACTCAGTTACCATATGGCAACTTGTATGGACAAACCATCTGTTGAAGACAGCCGGGGTGAGTCTGACCTCCACTGCACGATTCAAATGCGAGTGGGCCACTTAAGGGTGTCACATGGTTGTGATGTGGTATGTCCTCTTTTATGTAGTGAACATCATTCCCACCGAGATTCAGGATGAGTGGTCTGGAACCACAGGGCAATTTCCTTCCTGTGCTGAAGATTGGGATAAAGGTAGGTCACTGGGTCTGTATTTCTGTGTCTGCCACGTCAAATGTGAACTATACAGGAGGGTAAATGCTGTGCTTTCAACTCACAAGTACTCTGTAAATGGCTTTGATGGCAAACCTTTTGCTGCTTAGCAATCGGAAGAAAAGTATTTTCATCTTGCCATAGGGAGATATGCAGTGTGAAGCGAACTAATGCTTGTCTCAAACCCACATCTACTATGCCAATGAATACTTCAGGGCTTTTCCTTTGGTGTTCATTTAGGTGTCACGGTTATGTCAGTGCCTTCCTGTGTTGAATATTACTTGTTTGTGTCTGAAAGGAAGTCAGTCTCTTATGCAACCCCACCTAAATATCTTGGTTTCCTTTGGTAGAATGCTTGGAACATCCTAGCCCAAGTTACATTTGAGGCACGGGGAATTCCTCAAGAAAAAGCAGGTAAGGACTCACTGGCTTCGCCTCACACACATTACACTGTCTTGTGTAAAATCACCTGGCAAGACTCATGGATACCCAGCTTTGTGTCCTGTCTAATCCTAAAAGTTCAGTTCCAAACCCCTGGTATTCTTAGGCTTTCCCAGTGTCATGCATAGACTGATTCGTTCGTTGAATCCCAGCGGCTAGGAAGAAACAGCATTATGGAAAGAAATGAAAACTAGAATATCCTGGGCCAAACCAAGGTCCTTTGCATTGTCACTTGCTGAGATGTTGCTGAGGAAAGAGTTGGCCAGTATCCATTCCTTCAGCTATGTTATTGGCGACTCAGTTTCCATCTTTCCATTATCCATTGATTGTATACAATTACATTTGTTGGTGGTGATGGTGGTGATGGTCGTGAGTGGCTGCAAGCCTGGAGATGGTCCCTGTACCTGCCCTTTTCAGCAGAAGTCAAGGGCTGTTTCATTGGAGCCACAGACCCCTGACAATTGCATAGAGCTTAAATGTAGAGAAGAGTTTCCTGGGTTTCCTCTTAGCTGTCCTGCTAGGATTTCAGGAGAGAAGCATTGAACACAGTTTTAAAGTGACTCTGGAAACGCCAACAAGTACCTTTCAACAACATTGCCCTTGAGAGCCTCTGGTACTTCTCAATTCCCAAATTGATTCTAGAGGTATGACAGTAGGAAGAGAATTGTTCCTTCTTCAAGAGAGGTTCCTGTCTGCTTGTTAGTGTAAATGCTCCCCAAGAATCTTCTTGGTGGCTTAATAATTCCACTGAGTCAATATATGCATTCAATAAAGACTAGAGAAAAAGTATTGCTAGGAATTTCTTTTTGCACATTCCCTATTTCATGATTTTGAATTACTTATGAAAACTATTTAAGGAAAATAGAAAACGCGACCTAAAGAGAAGCATTGTTAATGAGTACGATATATATGGACCTCTATGTGTATACATCTATCACATCAAAGACATCGAGAAAAGAAATGAAGAGAAATCACATAATCAGAGATGTTTGAAAACATTTTTATTCTTTGCCACTTCCTATAAACCATTAAAATTTCCTATAGACATTTCCAATTGCTTGTGTATTTTGTGCCTGATTCTACACATTTGAGATCTTGTTCATGGTATGATGGCATGTTTGCATGAACATAGGTCTCTCTTTCTAAGCAACTAACTTTGGCATATTTTATATTCACAGAAGGAATTGAGGAATAGCTAGAAAGCTTCCTGAGATACATCTGTGTAGAGATTAAGTATGTGGGTTATTACGTATAAATGAACAGAGAATTGGTTATTATCTGGGGTCAATCAAAAGTCCTGACATACGATGTTGCTTGTATGCAATCACCGCACCGTCTCCTTGGGCTTCATTCCACCCGGCATGTTTCACATGAGCCACAGAGTGAATTTTGATGCGGAAAGGCTATGTTTCCAAGGAGTATTCTTGGTAAAGCTGTCCATGTGAAACCATGATCCTAGAATTCATTTCCCTTTTCCAACTTGGTGCCCTAGTTGAACCCATTTTGTCCTTCTTTGGACGCGGAAAAGGAAATAGTGTGCTTGTAATCTGAAGAAAGCAACTGTTTACCATTTAGCAATCCACGGAATTGTTGCTTTTATGTTTTTTGGTGAACCTTACATGTGCTCATAATCATGTTTTCTTGCGTGATTAGAGAATTGCAAGTACTTACATGTGCAATCAATGATGTTTTGTTCTCTCATCAAATTGAGTTTACTGCTGAAATATTGTTTATATTTATCATGGCTGTCTTTCAACACCACGAAAGGTAGATCTGAAATTTGACGCTCGTAAGATTTGACCTGTCATTCATTGCGAAGAGTAGAGCTGGTGGCCACTTCAGATAATGTATGTTACTGTAGAATCACGCAATTTCTCTCTGTACGGGGATCTGTCATTGATGCCAGCAGGATGAAGAATAATATAAAATTTCTAGATATTTATGTGTGTACATGTGTTAAGATGCACACTAATCATTGATAGGTGTCTGCAGTTGGAAAGGTTTGCATGTATGTGCCCTTTTTTGTTTTCCTTACACTGTGATTTTTACTCCTTTGTACTCATCGGGATTTTCCCCCTGGCAAACGTTATCAGAGTAGATTTTTCTTTGGTTTTGATTTGTGGTGTTAGTATTTTGGGTTGTTTGTACCACAGAATCCTGACATAGTCCTTATTGAACAGGTAGGCTTTTGTATTCCATCCCTTTCCATTCATATGTCTTTTACATGATGCTTTATAAGCATGTGTTCAGCTATCTTTTTGCGTATATATCATGCAATAGAATGAGAGAAGAATTCTGCTCATATTACTTTCAAACAGGAGGAAATCCTTTCTGCAGTCCTGCTGATTGCATTTTCTGTATTTATTCTGAAGCACCGGACTGCTTTTTTCTCTTTCGGGGTGATGTGTTGTACATCACTACTATTTAAGTAATACAGATCCATTACAACACGATCCATGAGGTTGTTGAGATTGACCACATTCCTTTGAGTACTCTTTGAGTAATTTCTTATATTTTTTGGAAAATGTGTTTCTTTTTTTGGTAAGGTATAGTGGGCTAATGCATGCGTCAGTTAATGGTTTCATTATATCTCGAACATTAGTGTGGCACCTCAAGTAATTCTCCCTTCATCCTCCCACTCAGAACTTGTTGTATTTCTCTTACAATCCCTATGTAAAATAAACACATGAATTTGTAAAAAAAAAAAAAAGAAAGAAAAAGAAATAAAAATGTGCCAGAAAACAATGTCAGACACGGTAACCTGTTGAGACAATCCACAAGGGGACAGTAGAGAAAAGAAATTGATTTACACAGTTTATTAAGACCAAAAATTCTCAGAAAGACCTCTTGTTTCCATGTCTGATTATTGAATTCGTTAGTCCCGTCCATATGGTTTGATGTGCATATCTGTTGAATGACTGTGATCCACTCCTGGCAAATGAAAACTGTTCAATAGTTGTTACACAGGAGGGAAACTTAACTATGGAGGTGTCGTATGACCCACAATCCAAACCCTGGGCATTTTGCGAAATGTCCAGAAGGATGGCCATGCTGAGACTCCAGCACAATGATGTTCACTGCAGCATTATTTCATGTGGCTTATGTATGGAACCAACTGAGAGGACCCTAAGTAGGGATTAAGGCAACGGAGTATTGATACACAGTGCTATTCTCCGCTGCCATTCAAACTAATGACAGCACCCCAATATGAACCCAAATGGAGGGGCATCGGAACAAATCATGGTAAGTGAAGTGTGGCAGAGCCAAAGGCTCATGAAAAATTTGGCACCAGCTATTAAAAGAAAGGATTCTTAGCTGGGAGATTCTCGCAGAAAGAGAGTGCTTCCTTAGCATGCAGTAAGCCTTGGGTTTGATACCACAGGACCACAGAACTCGTGGTGTGGACGAAGTGGAAGAGCTCTAGTTGGATAAACCCAAGGAGTCCTACCAAGGCCCTGAGATCAAGGGCCAAGATTGGCCAAAAGCAAAATACAATTTAAAAAATTGCAGAATGGATTTTCCTAGGGTCAATTTTCACATGATCACACACTTTAAAATATATACTCAGAAGAGACCCAGTCTAATTCTCAGAAGCTGTCCATATGTTTGTTATATTTCTATGGATAATAAGTTTAAGAAAGCCAGCTAGTCTCACCGGTAGTTGCCAATGTGCTAATTTATCACTACCACATCCCCGGTAGTTGCTTGTACTCTTTGGCTGTCCAGAGACATATATTCAAGCTTCCTTTCCCTAGGAATGTGAGATAATGCTAATTCTCATTCATTCCTTTTCAGGAATGATTCATCAGGCAAAACACATTGGTTCCAGGTTTTACTTCAGTTTTAATGAGTTACAATATTAAATGTATTATGACTCTCAGGACATGAATGGATTTTCATTTAGGTGGTCAACTCTCCCCAATTTCTTTGGAAAATACCTTGCTTTCCCTGAATCATCACAGAACCTAGGGGCCTTTGCATTACCCTTTTTAGTTTGACTGGGAAAATACAGGTAAGGAAAGTTAAGGAAGTGCCTAGGTTTCTCTTAGGAAGACAACCACTCTGTTCTTTCCAGTGCAGTCAGGTTTTTATTTGAGTATTCACAGGCAGTTTCAACCCTATTCTTCTAAATGAGAACATTGTTGCAACTCATGTCCTCTCAATTCCTTCCTTGGAAAGTTGTCAACAGTGTGAGAAACATTTCTTGCCTAATATTTGTCATGCATAACTGTCCAACTTTGCATGAGAGATTTATAATCCCCACTCTGTGTATGACTGCCTGTGACACTTAACTGCAAGGAAACACCTGACAGAAAATGGCATCCAAAATTGAATGAGTGTAGGGAAAACTTGCACTTCCATGACAGGTTACAGCTAAGTGGTGAGAATCTGACCAGTACAGGGCTATCAAGGAGAAAGGAAAGTTTTTGTGTTTGACCATGTCCAGGTATTTTTACAGAGTGCTTAAGGTAGAGTGCACTCACAGTAACCCAAGATTCTCTCATCATGCCTTACATGCTCAGTATAGTTTCCATTGTAGCATATGTGTAAATTGCACCACATTCTTCTACTGGTATTCCTTTGCATTCCATTGGTGCCATGGATTACTCTTCACAGTTAAAAGACAATGAATAAGGTTTTGGAAGTTCAGAGATGGGAAAATACTCATCACAAGTGCATTTGAGAAGTTTAGTGTTCACCAAGGAAAATTTGATCTTCGTTGGTTCTCTGATTTTCATGGTTAAAATGTGATTCCTTAGGGGAATGACCCTGTTTTGCCACCAAGATTCCTTGGGTTTTACTATGAGCAGTACTTGTGGGATTCCTCCCGATAGTCTGATCAGCAAGTGCAGCTCGATGGGTGAACTCTTATCATGATGCAACCATGGCTTGGAATGGTGTGGAACCAGTAGTCTACAGGGAAATATCTACATATTCTATACTGGCATCAGCCTAGACAACAGAACAACAGCCAATCCTCTGCCAGAGAATGGAGTTGGACATTTGGGACAATTTAGCTCCTCATTGCCAAATCTCTTTGAACAGCTGGCCAGAATCATATTCAAAGAAGCCACCTAGAGGTCTCATTCACCCATGTTGTTAGTTGGGGAGGGAACTGGAAGTCACCATGGAATTCCTGAAACTGTTATCCTCAGTGGAATTGTGGCACCCTCCTTTATGTAGAACAGGTATGAATATGAGTGGAAAGATTCTCATCAATTTTTTGTGTAATCAAAGTGGATTCCTCATCAAAACTGAGAAGGAATGGACTCTCACATCCTTCATGAAAGTATTGGTTCAGCACAATGGAGATGGTAAATTGTGCCGAATACGTAGGGGCTCTACTTAGTGCAGGTCGGTTTCTTTCTCATTATGCTTTTAACCTGGCAACAGATGTGCTTTAGAACAGTCCACGTTGGCTGAGTGTGTCTGAGCTGAGATGCGACACGGTACTTGTCAGTACAAACGTACACTAATCTTTGAAATTCTCTGCTTCGCTGTCATTACAAACACGGTATGCATGATTTCTAAGACCCTCATTGGGACCACTGTAAGCAGGACTATGAAAAGAATATTCAAAGTGCAAGATAGCTTCATTAGTGGTACCACTAACACCATCTGCACGGATGCCCCGTTCATTATGAAGATGGAAACAATATCTTTGGGCAATGTGTGTATGTGTACTAGAGTACATAGAGGACATCATACAAGACATTTTGAGCATGAACCTGAAGAGACGTTCCATCTTGGCTTTTCAGGAAGTCCAGTTGTCAGCAGGTATGAGTTCCATGAAATGTCTCGATACAGGTTATGTTTCAGACATCTGACCCCATTGTCAACCTATGAATGAAGGCAGTCTGTTGTTGCTTCGATGCTGTACCGAAGGCTCAGAGCCTGCTGGTAATTCTATTTCTGCAGGGTAGGTTAAATCCCCTTATGTGTCCCACATGTATGCACTGGGCATAATGAAAAATTCACTGGTCTTGTGAAATTCGGTGTGGTTAATGGCCTAAGATCCCTCCCTAACTCCTGACCAGGACCACACTTGGGTATTGAGATGAGGGGTTTCAGATTGTACCTGTCTGCGTTCCTGTGTATCAGTTCAAAAAAGAATAACCTCTGAGGAACCCTTGTGGAAATGCAAATTGCCATTCAAATACATCATGTTCCTATGACAATTCCATAAATTTAGGTGATGGTTGTCCAATAAAAAATTCACTGCTTGCAGAAAGAATCCATATCTTGATTGCCTCTTTGTGCCAGTTTCCCTCATATAACCCCTGACACTTAAACTCCATGGAGTCAGAAACTTGTTTCTTTCTTTCTCAGCAGGATCCAATCATTAACAAACATTGAGGTCTCTCTCGTTACTGCGTTTGTGTGTGTGTGTGTGTGTGTGTGTGTGTGTGTGTGTGTGTGTCTGCTGTCTGGTGTGTGTGTCTGTCTGTGTGTCTGTCTGTTTGGTGTGTGTGTGTGTGTGTGTGTGTCTCTGTTTCTCTAAATTGTTTGACTGTATTCACCTCATTCCTCTCTTCCATGCTCAGATCATACATGTGGGAGGAAAAGTACATAACTCCTTCTTATCCTAGATAGAAGCTTTCAGTCCAGTTCCTGATCACTCTCCTTCAGGTTTCTCAAGGCTTGATCCCTACCAGTGCTGACACAACACCACTTCTGTCTTTTTCGGTGTATTTGGAACTGAGTTCATGCCTGTAATTCAAGCGACTGAAGGGGATGAGATCTGAGTAAAGCAGTTCAAGGCAGCCCAGTAGACAAATAGCAAGTAGGGTTGTTTCTCTAAAGGCAAGGTGGTTCCCACAACTGAAGAAATCAAGAAAAATACACAGGCCAGAATCAGTATAGGAGGGAACCCTGGAGCCACAGATCAGTGACAGCCCCGAGAACCATAATACACCCCGGGAAACACATATAACTACAACATAGAAAACAGGATAAAAAGGGAGACAGACAGACACACAGACAGAGTTTTGACATATACATGTGGGCCGGAATTCACCATGGTGTGAACTTCTCTTGTAATAAAAACCTCATGGTGAGACTCGCTTGGATATCCTCCTCTAGTTTACTATTACATTACATGAGGAGAATTCAAGGTAGCTTATAGGAAGTTATGAAGAAATAACCGAGAAATATGTAGGGAAGCCCAAACAACGTTTTGCTGAAGATTTCATATTTAATCTTCATCTGGAAACCCAGTCCATCCTTATCCCAATGTAATCTTTCATGGTAACAGATGTTTGGAATTGTATTAAGATTATGGTTCAGTAGGCACTTTCAAGGTCCAGAGAAATTTCCTAATGCATAACTAAATCACACACCAACGTCTTTACGTTTTGAATTTTCCAATTTTCCTACCTATGTTTCTTTGACGGGTGAAGTGAGTAATTAATGAATACGCAGTGAATGACCCGACAACCTATGCTGCAGAGATACCAGTGAGACGTTGGCAGAAGTAATTAGACATAATGGGTAGTTGAGGTATGGCACCCTAGTAGAACCTTGTGTGAAAATAAGTCACAGCTCTCCTTTATCAGCTGAATTCTTGCCTGTGTCTACCAATGTCAGACAAGAAATGGACGGGAAGTGTAAGAAGGGCCAGTTGTCCTCTTTTGGATGGGAAGGGGTGTGTCCGTGGACATAGGCGGAAGTGGGCGGGACTTCCTGGATGGGCGGAGCTGACCTGCGTAACAAAGCTGGGACCCCTCCCAGCGGCGGCCCCACAGAGAAGGAAAGGTTGCCAAGGGAAAACTGCCTGCTGGGTCTACTGCCTTCCCAGTGAAGAAGGGATCCCACACTGCTGGGTTCACTGGTGAGTCCAGGAAACTTTCAAAGACCCATGAGACTCTTCGCTTTTCGTCCTTCTTTCAACTCCACCATGTGTATGTTAGCTGCTTGCCACCTGGGTATTATATTGACTATCGCTCTCTAAATACTACCTTTCTCCCTTCTTCCCTATGTGTCACCAGCTAGTCCCCAGAGTTTCCTTAATGTAGGCTCCATGATCCATGGTCAAAGTTATTGGAACCCATTTCCTGTCCAGACTTCACAAAACGTCCATTTTGCTCCCCCCTCACGGGACCTCTTTTCCTTTTCCTGTCATGATTTAGTGGGTGAGAGCAAACACAGGACTTCCTGGCTCTGGCTCTAGTTCATATTGCAAAGGCACATAAATTATGCTGCAGTGGACTCCCGACTGAGTTTGACAAACTGGACTGATTGCAGCTTGAAAATAAAAACTATGCCTAAGCCACTAAGGACACGTATTTCAGCACATCTTTCACAGATGCATGTGTTGAGATAAATATCAGATTTGATGGGAACTTTTTGTGGGTGTTTCTCTCTTACTTCTAAACATCTTAGAGTTTAATTCATCTGAACATAATGCTACTTGCCTTTACTCACCGGCAAGTGTTGTACCTTATTGAAGCTGTGGAGACGTGGTGAAATTAGATATACTGCCTTTCCAAATTTACTTTGAAAATGAAATATATGAAGTATATTGAATGACTTGATGGATAGGTGTAGCTTGGACCAGCAGTATGTCTTTTAGACACAGTAATAATGCATGCACAAAGCACTGGGTGCTTTTGTTTGGAAAAATATTCCTAGGCAAAGCCTAAAACGGTGTTTTCGTTCAAACTGGACAATACTGACCATAAGGTGGCTCAGGGACCATTCCCCAGAAGGGAAATCAATACCCATGCCTGGCCATAAACTGACAGAAGAGGAGAAAAAGCTTCAGAAGGCACATAGATGTTTGCCTATGTGATTTGGGGAATTCTAAAATGAGAAAATTTCAAAATCTGCTTTTGATGCAATTAGTCATGATTTTGCTGAGATGCTTTTTCTCCCCACAGTGTTGCAGAGAATACTCTGCCTGTTAGAATGGAAGAAGGTTACTCATTTTCCTTATTTCATTCCTAAAAACACTTCAATGGATGTTTTCCTTTGTTTCTTTTTTTCCGTACTTCTTTCTTTCTTTCTAATGTTGTTTCTTTTGAAACGTATAGTGCATAATGTCCTGAGCTCAACAAGAAAAATATGCTTTTGGCTGATGTTACCTGAACATTGAAGGGTTTTGAAAGTGAACTGGGAGACTTTATGACTTTCATAAGTGTGAATGCAGAAATTTTTAAAACCACTCAAGGCAGAACTTGTGATACTACACCAGTTATCTCAGAAATGAGTTCCTGTACTGTTATTCCTAGGTCCAGCTTAATAAAACACCTCATAATAATGGTTTTCAAAAAATTCAGACATTAAAAGTATAATCAAAGTGAAAGGATTTTCTTTCCAAAGATAAGTTTTGGAAACCTTCTCTTTTTCAAGTGAATCTGTGGATCCTGAAAGGTTATTGCAGTGCCCCTATGATCAAACGCACATGATTAGGTCTTGCAGATTCCCATACCACCTTGTAAAATATAAAAAGGTAAATGTCACCTGGAAATGGAGAGGTGTCACTACGTGAAATCCTACTTTTAAGGATCCCATGTAGCCACTGGGAAGGAAATAAAGGTGTAAATGTGCAGGTGGAAGGAGCAAAGAAAGACTATTTTGTGATTTCAGGACCACTTTAAGCCCACATGTGCATTGGAGTCCTACAGAATTACAATGCACCTTGTGTGGAAATGGAGCTCCACGTTGTAGAGCATGGGCAAGGTGTTTTTTTGGTGGACAAGTACTTCTGTCAGCAAGACCAAGCTTACTAATAATCAGTGGTATTCTTCTTCATTCTTGCCTAGTCTCCAAAAGACAAGTATCTAATTTTTAAATTGAAAAGCCCATGTCAGAAATCTACACTATTTGTTTTTAAGAGGGCTTTCCAAAGGAAAGTTTTGGCTATCAGAAAAGGGGCCCAAAGGAGATCAAAAGAGAGATTGCTGGCTTCTCTTTTCTATCCTCACTATATTGATTTCACAGTAGCTATTTTGGAGTCAGCAATAACTACACAATATTTGAAGGTTGATATATATTGTGCAAATTAAATCTCTTTTCTTTATTTACAATTGCTGTAGAAAACTATGGAATCGGGGCAGAAACCATCAGAAATGTGCTTAAGGCAGATGTGAATAGGAGCAGACACCAACTTGGGAGAACGACCCCAAGTTGGGAACATTTAACCTTTTCCCTCTTGGTGCAATGTCCATTTTGTTCTGGTACACAATCATTGGATAAACAAGGGAGGCAAACAAGGCCAAAACCCAGAAATGATGCTGTGAGTCATATTTTGTATTTGCAACCTGGTTCCTCAGAATCATCCTGATATAGCTGCCAAACTAGCCACTTGTCCCTTCAGTGCTTGCCACCTTATTCTCAGTGATCAACTCAGTCACCACATGGCAACTTGAATGAACAAACCATCTGTTGAAGACAACTGGGGTGAGGCTGACCTCTACTGCAAAATTCAAATGCGAGTGAGCCAGTTAAGCATGTCACATAGTTGGGATGTGGTTTGTCTTCTTTTATGTAGTGAACATCATTTCCACTGAGAGTCATGATGAGTGGTATGGAACCACAGGGCAATTTCCTTCCTGTGCTGAAGATTGGTATAAAGGTAAATAGCTGGTTCTGTACTTCTTGTCTGCCATGTCAAATCTGAACTAAACAAGAGTGTAATTCCTGTGCTTTCTCCTCACAAGTAATATGTAAACTGCATTGATGGCTAACCTTTTGCTGTGTAGTAATCGGAAGAAAAGTATTTTCATCTTGCCATAGGGAGAAATTTAGTGTGAACAGAATTATAATGCGTGTCTCAAACCCACATCTATTATTCATGACTTTTCCTTTGGTGTTCATTTACCTATCACAGTTATGTCAGTGCCTTCCTGTGATTAATATTACTTGTGTGTGTTTGTCTGAAAGGATGTCAGTTTTTTATGCAACCCCACTTAAATATATTTGTTTCCTTTGGTAGAATGCTTGGAACATCCTAGCCCAAGTTTCATTTGGGGCACAGGGAATTCCTCAAGCAAGAGCAGGTAAGGAATCACTGGCTTCACCTCCCGCACATTACACTGTCCTGTGTAAAATCACTTGGCAAGACTCCTGCATACCCAGCTTTCTGTCCTCTCTAATCCTAAAAGTTCAGTTCAAAAACCCTGGTATTCTTAGGCTTTCCCAGTGTCATGCATAGACTGATTTGTTCGTGAAGTCACAATGTCTAGGAAGAAACGGCAGTATCGAATGAAATGAAAACTAGAGTACCCTGGGCCAAAAAAGGTCCTTTGCATTATCAATTGCTGAGTTGGTGTTGAGGAAAGAGTTGGCCAATATCCAGTCCTTCAGATATATTATTGGTGACTCAGTTTCCATCTTTTCACAATCTATTGATTTTATACAATTAGTCTTGGTGGTTATGGTGGTGTTGATGACGGTGGTGGTAGTGGTCCTGTGTGGCTGCAAGACTGGAGATGGTCTCAGTACCTCACCTTTTCAGCTGAAGTTCAGGGCTGTTGAATTACACCCAGACCCATGCCAACTACATGAAGCTTAAATGGAGATAAGAATTTCCTGGGTTTCCCGAGAATTCGAACTACTTACATGTGCAATCAATGATGTTTTGTTCATTCATCAAATTGAGTTTTATGCTGAAATATTGCTTATATTTATCATAGCTGTCTTTCAACACCATCACAAGTCTGACTTTGTAGATCTGAAATTTGAGCCTCGTATGATTTGACCTGTCATTCATTCCATAGAGTAGAGCTGGTGGAAACTTCATATAATGTATGTTACTCTAGAACCATGCAATTTCTCTCTGTATTGGGTTCTTACCTTGCTGCCAGCAGGATGAAGAATAATAAAAAATTTTGATTCTTTTGTGTGATAGTACATGTGTTAAAATGTATACTAATCATTGATTGGGTTCTGCAATCGGAAACTTTTGCACATATATACCTCAGAATCATGACATAGTCCCTGATTGTACAGGGAGGCTTTGTATCCCATCCCTTTTAATTTCATATGCCTTTTACATCATGCTTTATAATTATGTATAGGAAACTTCTTGTTGTTTAAAGCCAAATTTCCATTAAAAAAAGAACAACCTCTGGGAAACCCTTGTTGAAAGCCAAATTTCCATTCAAATGCAACATGTTTCTATGACACTTGCAAAAATTTTTGTGATTGATGTCAAATTAAAAAATCACTGCTTGCACAAATAATCCATAGCTTGATTGTCCCTATCTGCCATTTTCCCCCATGTAACCCCCAAACTCCAAATCAACCCCATGGTCTCAGAAACTTTTTTTCTCAGTAGGATCCAATAGTTAAAATACATTGAGGTATCTCTTGCCAATGGGGTTGTG
Source organism: Megascapheus bottae (assembly GCF_031878675.1). Taxonomy (NCBI): domain Eukaryota; kingdom Metazoa; phylum Chordata; class Mammalia; order Rodentia; family Geomyidae; genus Megascapheus; species Megascapheus bottae. The sequence goes on along the minus strand of NC_143548.1, from coordinate 150,282 downwards.
TGTGTGTGTGTGTGTGTGTGTGTGTGTGTGGTGTGTGTGTGTGTGTGATTGGCGGTCTCTATGTTTCTCCATTTTGTTTTGCTGTGTTCATCCCTTTTTCTCTTGCATGGTCAAAGTATACATGTAAGAGGAAATGTACACATACCTTCTTCTATATAGATTTATATCATAGGCACACACAATGTTTCTTCTCGTATTAGAGGTTCTAAACAATAGAAACTGAAAAATTTGCCTTTCTGACTCTGCCCTGAGTGTTAGAACTATTTTATTTACTCTGACACATGAAACAGGCTTGTTATGGTCATGGCCATCTTATGTGCAGATCGAATTTTACCCAGAATATCCTTGGTGCATGTAAATACAGCCAGTGTCAGTTTTTTCCTTATATGAGAGTTTATGGTTTACATCAATAAATGGACCTTGGTCTTTCTGGCCACGTGAACCCAATCTAATACTTTATGGAAAACACACACAAGAATATCAGCTTAAATGTATTCTTTCACGAGTGAATCTAAACAGTCTCTTGTAAAGGAACTGGGAGGTAACAGTTATGATAATGCTTACATTTTAGGGGTTTGTTAGGAAATACAAAGTATTTTGCCTTAGCTCTAAAGAAAGAAGGAATAAAACACTGTTTAGGGAATCACGGTGAGGATACCATGTACTGTATTCACCAGTCCATGTTAGTGAAGTCTTCTGTAATGCTCTGAAATCCTTACATCTATGGGAAATAACTGGAGATATATCACTACTGGAAACTGATGAAGCAGGCAACTTGAGAAATTTTGGCATGATGTTTTTCTTCTTAGGCTGGGGCTTGATCTCTAAGCCTTAGCACTCACTTGGTGATTTCCTAATGCCAGAGCTCTTCGACATGAGAAACAGCAACACATGTCAGTTTTTGTATGCATATGGGAATGCACCATTGCTCCGGTGCCTTGTTGTGTTCCAGACAAGCACTCTACCTTAAGCCAAGCCCTTGGCAGAGAGATTGTTAGAAGACGTCCTCATATTGTAATATGTTAAGTGGGAACCTGGAAAGGATTTAATAATTGCTGCTCATATAATCTTCAGAACTTATATGACCTTATGTGCATGTGAATATTTGAGTTTTGTTTTGATTGACTTGGCAACGAATGTCACAAGGGACACAATCATATAACCTATGAAGTTATTGCTGTCAAGATACAGTATTCCAAAGAGAGAGGCTCTTTATGTAGCTCACCAGAATTTATATTCGTTCTGTTCTAGACATTGGATCAATGGGTCCAGTCCATTGGTTAGAATAGCAGACAAATGAAACAGCAGTGAAGATCCAGACATGAAGCCTCAGACCTAGGAAAAAGTCACCTTTGGGAAGGGAGCCACACACTGAGAGAAAGAGAGAGAGAGAGAGAGAGAGAGAGAGAGAGAGAGAGAGAGAGAGAGAGAGAGAGAGAAAAGAAAGAAAGAAAGAAAGAAAGAAAGAAAGAAAGAAAGAAAGAGATATTATAAACACGATTGTGGCTCTATAAGTTATCGATCTATAGAAAAATACGGTTAGAGCCTCATTAACCAGAATGAACCCGAAAAGAATGAAATGCTTTGAGAAAATTGCAGGTTCCCTGAAAAGATTTCTCAGAGGGAGAAGTCGCACATTAGGGCTTCTTGGCACTGGAACTACTATGATTCTTATTTTGATATCCATTTACGTTTATTTATTTGCCACTCTCCTTCGAATTTCTCAAGGCTCGATCCCTAACCGTGCTGACACATCACTTCTGACTTTTTCTGTGTATTTGTTACTGAGGAATGGAACCTGGGTCCTCCAGCATGCTAGGCAATCACTGTACAACTAGCACAACCTCCTGCCAGGAAGCAACTTCCTCCACAGTGAGCCATTCTAACTGGAGGGAGGTGGAATCTTAGAGTTGTTTTGATTTGCATTTATTTTATGACCAGAGATGTTGAGCATTTCTTCATGTGTCTTTAGGCCATTTTTGTTTCTTCTTCAGAAAAGACTCTCTTTAACTCTTTGGACCATCTTTTAATGAGGTGGTTGTTTCTTTTGAGATTAGTTTTGAGGTGATTCAATTTTTTGTGCTGTCAATATATTTTAGATATGAGGCCTTTATTGGTTGTGGGATTTGTGAAAATTTTCTCCCATTCTGTAGGCTTCCTATTTAATTTATTAGCTATGTCATAAGCCATACAGAAGGTGTACACTTTAATGCAGTCCCACTTATCCAGCCTTTCTCTGATTTGTTGTGATTCTTGGTCCTTATTAAGAAAGTTTTGAGAGAGAGGAAGATGGCGCCGAGACAATAGGGACGCTGCTTAGCTTTCTCTGACAAAAAGAGAGAACCAGGGAGTCCCACGAGCCAACTTTCTAAAGAAATCCACAACAACAAACTCAAAAAGCAACAGAGAAGGACTCAAACTGGAAAAGAAATCCAGATAAAGCTCACATCCAACTTTCTCAAAGAATTCAGAACGCGAGGACCCCTCCCCCACCTCTCACCCAAAGCCAAGGAAGCCACGCCAGACCAAGCCACCAACAGCGGCTTGACCGGGCACCGGCTCCACGCGGGGAAAGTGGGGGCGGGCACGGGCTCTAATCCACGAAAAGTGGTGGCAGTGGAGGGCACCAGGCTGGGAACCCAACGGCTGCAGAAACCAGCACAGAACCGGGCCAGCGAACAGCGGAAGCAGCGGAACCCAGATGCGGAACCAGAACAGCAAGCAGCGGAACCCAGATGCAGAACACAGGCCACAGTGGAGACCCGAGGGGAGTGAAAGACTCCCCACCACCGTGGAGCACCCGCAGACGGACGCAGAGGCGTGAGTAATACAGCGCATCCCCAAACACATCGGGAAAGCGGAGTGGGTGCCAAGCAATAGAACTTAACTCAGACCCCTCCACCCCGCCCAAGAAAGACTGGCGGGAGCAGGGGGGCAAGGAATTTAGAATCCTGTCCCGCCCCTCAACAGCCCCCTCCCTCAGGCCATTGACTGGAGATTGACAGGCGGGCTACCCATAAGACCCAGCACCTCACCAAGGGAGGCAGGGCTGCCCCAACTCCCACCCGCCCAACGGGCTCAACCCCCAGCCCTCTGACTGGAGACTAACAAGCGGGCTGGCCCTAAGACTCAGCAACCCACCAGGGGAGGCGGAGCTGTCCCAGCTCCCACCCACCCACCAGGCTCCTCACCCAGGCCACTGGATCTGGAGACTTTGGGACCCTGCCTTACAAAAGTGGGTAGGGGGTGCGGGTAAATAGGAGCCAGCATCTGCCCCCCCTCAATTCTCTAGCGGGGCATCCTCCAGCTGGGAATCCTGAGCAAGACACCACCGAGGGCCCCCCCCACAGTCACAGACTCTGACAAAGCAGTGGAAACACAGCAGGGATCTGAAGGGCCAACCAGCAGCCAAGCTCCCCTTCTGAGAACCAAAAAGGCACGGCTCCGTCATTGGAGCCCACATCCCCAGCTGGGCCCTGCCCCTGGGAACAGAGGAGCCTCCTGCTGGTCCTGCAGAGAGCTCCTGAAACTCTCAATCCCCACACCCTTGGCTTGGGGCCGCCCCTGGAAGCAGCACAGGAAAACGTCCGCCAACCACGCTCAGACGGAAGCTCGCAGATCCATCCCATGGTCCACTGTGAGGCCACTGGTTGGGCTAAGAGCTAGTCGCGCAGCAACACATAAGTTTTATTCTAATACTTTCCAAATACTCTACCTACTTACCCCCTGACCTCTCTCATTCTATTTTTCTATCTCTGGACCTCTACTCCTCTTTCAACCCTTATACTGCATGGATCTACACTTGATGGCTGTTGAGCAACATTGTATATCTAGGTATTTAATTATCCTCTAGGCTCAGAGGGACTTAAAGACAGTAGAGATTGTATTGAGAGCCTTATTGTTTTGAATATAAATTGCTTATCAGTGAAAAATTAGACTAGTCGGTAACTGCACGAAAAGAAAGAGTGATAACACCAATCAAAACTCGTGAACATCTAGAGTCTGCCAGCTACAGAGGTCTAGGTTGGTTATATCTGAAAAACTATAATCGTGTTTAGTATTAATCTTGCTCCCATTTTCAAATGGGCAGAACAAGAAACTCAAGAAAAATGTCAAACCAAGAAACACCTCCTCCCACCTCCCCCACCCAATGTAAACAGCCAATGGAACAGTCACTGGCAAACCTAGAGGAGACTCTTCCAAGTGCTATACAAATGCAAGTGATAAACATTATTAATGAAAAATGTGAAAATATAAAGAAAGAGATAAGGGAGGAAGCCATAGCTAAACAAGAGGAAACCATAAACAAGGTGATAAGTGAAAAAGAAGAAGCCATAAAGGAGGCCATAATAAAGGTTTTTCAAAGAAAGATGGATGAATTCATAGAATCCACAAATAAAAAAGTGACCGAACTCCAGCAAATGTCCAAAGAAAATAAAGCTACTGAGCTAACCACTCAAATGGAAATCAAGGAGCTAACGAAATCCATACATGATCTAAAAGAAGAGATGCAAGACATCAAAAATGAGCAATTAGAAGCAAGGGAGATGAAAAATAAAGTAGATAGCTTTAATAGCAGGTTAGACAATGCAGAGGAGAGAATTTCCGGGGCTGAAGATAATTTAGTTATTATAGAGAAAGAACAGAAAATGAGTCAATCCAAATCTAGGAAAAATGAGAGAGCGCTTCAGGAGGTCCAAGATACAATTAGGAAGCCTAATTTAAGGCTAATTGGTATTAAGGAGGGCGTGAAGAAAGCGGTCAATGGTATTGGAAATATACTTCAGGGAATCATCTCAGAGAATTTCCCAAATATCCAGAAGGGCAGGCCCATCCAGATACAAGAAGCTTTTAGAACCCCAAACAGACCTGACCAGAAAAGAACATCCCACTGCCACATTGTAATCCGAACTGGATCAAAAGAAACCAAAGTAAGGATCCTAAAGGCAGCCAGGGAAAAGGGTTCAGTAACCTATAAAGGCAAACCAATAAGAATAACCCCAGATTTCTCAGCAGAGACCATGCAAGCAATAAGTGACTGGAAGCATATATGTCATGCCCTTAAGTCAAATAACTAACCAAGAATACTGTACCCAGCTAAGCTCTCATTCATAACTGAGGGAACAATAAAAACATTCCATTCCAGGGAAAAGCTGCAACAATATGTCGCAACAAAACCAATACTACAGAGAATTCTCAAAGATGTTCTATACATAGAAAACCCAAATAAATGCAATATAGGGAAAGAAATGGCACATAACAGCATACCATCTAAGGACCACAAGAACCGTGAAGACACAGGCCCTAATAAAAACTTTTAAAAATGGTAGGAACTAATAAATATCTCTCAATCCTAACTCTCAATACCAATGGACTTAACTCTCCAATTAAATGGCATAGGCTGTCTAGTTGGATCAAAAAGCAAGAGCCATCATTCTGCTGTCTTCAAAAGACACATCTTACCCCCAAAAAATCATCTTTTGAAAGTGAGAGGTTGGAATAAACTCTATCAAGCTAATGGCCCCCACAAACAGGCGGGAGTTGCCATCCTCATATCAGATAAAATAGACTTCAAACTAAAATTAGCAAGAAAAGACAAAGAAGGTTACTACATACTACTAAAGGGATCTTTCCTCCAGGAAGACATAATGATCCTAAATATTTATACACCCAATCCCAGAGCTCCAAACTTCATCAAGCAAACTTTACTTACACTGAAAACATACATTGATCAAAACACATTGATTGTTGGCGACTTTAACACACCACTCTCACCTATGGACAGATCAACAAGGCAAAAACTTAACAGAGAAACCTTAGAAATGAACATCTATATAGACCAACTAGATCTAACAGACATCTGAAGAATATTCCACCCAGCAACAACATAATATATGTTTTTCCAAGCAGCACATGTAACATTTTCCAAAAGAGACCACATTTTAGGCCATAAAACAAACCTGGACAGAGTCAGAAACACTGAAAGTATTCCATGCACACTCTCAGACCACAAAGGTATCAAATTGGAACTGAACACACATCTCTACCAACGAGAACCCTGTAACTCATGGATACTGACAACACATTGTTGAATCATCAGTGGGTCAACGAAGAGATCAGAACAGAAATCCAACAGTTTATGAAATTTAACAATAAGGAGCACACAAAATACCAACTCCTTTGGGACACAGCAAAGGCAATACTCAGAGGAAAATGTATAGCGATGAGTGCCTACAACAACAAGTTGGAAAAATCACAAACCAACAACTTAATGACTCACCTTCAGCTCCTGGAAAAAGAGCAACAAACCAACCCTAATCCCAGTAGAAGAAAGTAAATTATTAAAATCAAAGCAGAATTAAATGATTTGGAATCCAAAAAAACTATAGAAAGAATCAACAAAACAAGGAGTTGGTTCTTTGAAATACTTAACAAAATTGACAAACCCTTTGCAAATCTTACCAAAAAAAGAAGAGAGCATATCAAAATAAACAAAATTGCAGACAAAAATGGTAATATCATGACAGAAATTACCAAGATCCAGAATATCAAAAGGGAATACCTCTCAAATGTTTATGCCAACAAATTTGAGAATCTAGAAGAAAGGGATGAATTCCTAGCCAATATTAACATACGCACACTGAACCAAGAAGAACTAACCCAACCCAAATCAAGAGGCCTATTTCAAGCTCTGAAAAAGAAATGGCAATAAGAGAACTTCCACCTAAGAAAAGCCCAGGGCCAGATGGTTTCACAGCTGAATTCTATAAGATCTTCAAATCAGAGCTCACACCAATACTCCTGAAGCTCTTCAACGAAAATGAAAATGAAGGTTCTTTATCAAACTCATTCTATGAAGCCAGTATAACCCTCAACCCCAAACCAGAGATTCATCAAAGAAAGAGAACTATAGACCTATTTCTTTGATGAACATCGATGCAAAACTTCTCAACAAAATACTGGCCAACCGTCTACAACAACTCATCAAAAAATTATACACTATGACAAACTGGATTCATCACAGGGACGCAAAGCTGGTTTAACATACGCAAATCAATTAATATAATTCAACACATCAACAGAAGCAAGGACAAAAATCACATGATTGTCTCAATAGATGTGGAAAAGGCATTTGACAAGATTCAACATCCTTTTATGTTAAAAGCTCTGGAGAAACTAGGAATCCATGGAACATTCCTCAATGTAATAAAAGCTGTGTATGAGAAACCCACTGCTAGTATTACACTAAATGGTGAAAATCTAAAGCCATTCCCTCTAAAACCAGGAACGAGACAAGGATGCCCACTCTCTCCACTACTCTTTACCATAGTACTAGAATTCCTAGCCAGTGCAATAAAGCAAGAAGCAAGCATAAAGGGGATCCAAGTAGGGAAAGAGAAAATAAAACTATCCCTCTTTGCAGATGACATGATTCTGTATTTAAAGAATCCTATAGACTCTACTCCCAAGCTCCTTGAGCTGATCCAAAGCTTTGGAAGAGTAGCAGGCTATAAAATCAACCCTCAAAAATCAACTGCCTTCCTTTATGCCAACAGTGAGAGGAACGAGGCAATAATCAGGAAAGAAACTCCTTTCACAGTAGCCTCAAAGAAAATAAAGTACCTAGGAATTAGCATAACTAACAATGTAAAGGACCTTTTTGATGAAAACTTTAAAACCCTAAAAAAGGAAATTAAAGAAGAACTAATTAAATGGAAAAACCTCCCATACTCCTGGATTGGAAGAATCAACATTGTGAAACTGACGATTTTGCCAAGGGCTATCTACAGATTCAACGCAGTACCCATCAATTTCCCAATGGCATTCTTTAAAGAAATAGAAGAGGCAATTCAAAATTTCATATGGAATAATAAAAGACCCCGTATAGCAAAAACACTTCTTAGCAGAAAGAACAGCACTGGAGGAATTTCAATTCCAAACCTTAGACTCTATTACAGAGCTATAATGATCAAAACAGCTTGGTACTGGCACAAGAACAGGCCTGAAGACCAATGGAATAGAACTGAAGAGCAAGATATTAAACCATAGACCTATGGCCACCTAATCTTTGACAAGGAAACCAAAAAAATAGAATGGAAGAAAGACAGCCTCTTCAACAAGTTGTGCTGGCAGAACTGTTTAAGCAACTGTAGAAAACTAAAGTTGGATCCTTCTTTGTCACCCTGCACTAGAATTAACTCCAAATGGATCAAAGACCTGGAGGTAAAAGCTGACACACTGAAAACTTTACAGGAAGGAATAGGAGATACACTAGGCCTCCTTGGCACAGGTCGAAACTTTCTTAATAAGACCAAGAATCACAACAAATCAGAGAAAGGCTGGATAAGTGGGAATGCATTAAACTGCAGAGCTTTTGTATGGCAAATGACATAGCTAGTAAACTAATCAGGAAGCCTACAGAGTGGGAGAAGATCTTCACCAACCAAACAACGGACAAAGGCCTCATATCTAAAATATATCAACAACTCAAAAAATTGAATCACTCCAAAACTAATCTCCAAAGTAACAACTATCCCATTAAAAACTGGGCCAAAGACTTAAAGAGAGTCTTCTCTGAAGAAGAAACAAAAATGGCCTATAGACACATGAAGAAATGCTCCACATCTCTGGTCATAAAAGAAATGCAAATCAAAACAACTCTAAGATTCCACCTCACTCCAGTTAGAATGGCTAGGATCAGGAAAACAAATAATAACAGATGCTGGAAGGGATGTGGCCAGGAGGGATCACTACTACACTGTTGGTGGGAGTGCAAACTTGTTCAACCACTATGGAAAGCACTGTGGCAGTGCCTCAAAAGGCTAAACATAGAACTCCCCTGTGACCCAACAATTCCACTACTTGGCATTTACCCAACCATCCAGAAATAAGGGCATACTGAATCCAGTAGCATAACAATGTTCATTGCAGCACTATTCACCATAGCAAAGATATGGAACCAACCTAGATGACCCTCAGTAGATGAATGGATCAACAAGTTGTGGTATTTGTAGAGAATGGAATTCTATGCTGCTGTTAGAAAGAATGACATCGACCCATTTGTTAGGAAATGGAAAAATTTAGAAAAAATCATATTAAGTGAAGTAAGCCAGACTCAAAGGAACTTAGGCTCAATGGTTTCCCTCATTTGACATAATCAGTAGAAACCTTGGGCTCTACTAGCAGAGATCTGCAATAGAGCAAAATCTTGATACATAAGGCCATATAATGTGAAGCTAATTGAAAGGACCTCCAGGATATTGAAACAAAAGCCATATAACAAATGATTGTTGTCCTTTATGTACTATGTTATCTCTCCTCTCCTTAGCTGTCCCTTGGTTATCTCATATTGTTACAGTATCTCACTTCGTTATCTGATATATTGAATTTATTTGTATTTGGTTATTTGAAATTTGATAGGGAAGGGGGGAAAACCAAAATGGGTGGTGGGTAGGGGGGAGGGTAATATGTTCCAAGACATGTGAAAGGGTATCAATGTATGTGAATTAATGCACTTTCTATCTGGCAAATATCATGTAACCCTTTTATTAATTACAATAAAAATATTTTTAAAAAAGTAAAAAAAAAAAGAAATTGGATAGTGAAGGGGGGAAAACAAGATGAGGGATGGGGCCGGGGGTGATGGCAATGGGGACCAAGACATGAGAAAGGTTATCAATGTATGTGAATTAATGTACTTGGCAAATACAATGTAACCCTACTATTAATTACAATAAATATATATAAAAAAGAAATTAGGAACAAATACTACCACACTTGTCAAATGTATTCACTAATGCTACTGCTGAGGTTCCATATGGTGAGGACATAGCTAGCTAATGAAACAAAAAACCCACAGAGGGTGAGCACATTTTGCCTAGTTGTACGAGAAAGAGAAGGCCTCAAATCTCATAAATACCGATAATTCAACAATTAAATCTTTCAGAAACAAATCCCCAAAACACAACCATCCCATATACATGTGCACTGGGAACTTAAAGGAAATTCTCTGAAGTGGAACAACCTACAGCCAACAGAAACCTGAAGGAATGCTCCTTTTCACTGGCCATCAAAGATATGCACATCAATACAACTATGATATTCCAAACCCTTCCATTTGAATGGCCATTGTGAACAAATCTAATATGAACAGATGCTGGTTGGGATGTGGCCAGAAACAGTCACAATATTACAGTGTTGGTGGGAATGAACACACATTCAAACAATGAATAGTAGAACAGAGTTTCCTCTAAGAGTAACCCCAGCAATACATCACCTGGACATATACCACGTTTCTCACCCAAAGAGCCACACTCAATGTACCGGCACAACTATGATCATTGTAGACTTATTTATCATAGCTAAGCTATGGACCCAACACATGTGCACAGTCCATGTTTGGATGTAGAAAATGTGGAATAAATACATTAAAGAAATCTGTACTTTCAAGCCAAAGGAAGGCATGGTTTCATTTCTAAGGCATTGTAAAGATATGAAAAGAATCCTATTGATGTCAATCAAACCAGTCCAAAAGGAACATTAGCTCCATGATTTGCCTCCTTTCCACAGGTGAGTATCTGTCCATGGATTTCATTAAGTTTATAGGCTCTCTTACTTCACTTTCATAGCATTTTTTTCTCTTTTGAGACTCATAATGTTTACTCTGAGCAAACCCAGTGAAGAAAAGTGTTCCTTACACTGCCATTTTGCTGTGTGGTTTCTTCCTTATAACAAATTATGTGACAAGGTGATTTAGTGTTAAATTCACTTTCGTTCTTTGATCTGTATATCTATTCGTGGATCAATGTCTTTATCTATTCATATCTGCCTTTCTAGGTATCAATGTGTTTGTCTATCTTTCCATTTCTTTCTTATTCCAGGCCTGGGCATGAGCTCAAGGCTTGAGATCTGTCCTTGGACTTTCTCCACATTAGAATGCTACCACCTGAGCCTCAGCAACACTTCTGGCTTTTCTCTATGGGTGTGGTATGGAGGAATCAAACCTGGGCTTCGTGCTTGCTGAGCAAGCCTCTACCACTGGTCCAAAACCCGGCTCTGTCTTTCCATTTCTGTACCATTGTATGGAATAGATCTTCATGTGCTTTGTACTCTTTCTATACTCTCATTTAAATACAAGAGAATTGTATAGCAGTGACGGTTTTTTGCACCTATGTGTTCGTGTACCTTTTCGGTCATTGAATTGGGATTTGCTTTCAATTCTTTCTGATTGAAAACCTATTTTTGGACTCTTAGAAACAAAACTAAGCTTACTTGTGTATGTTCTTGTCATTTTTTTCAGGTTGTTGTACATACAGGAAACGTTTCAATGTAGAAATCTGAAAGCAGGAGAAACAGAACCAAGGAAAATATGAATATATTGATATTCCCCAAATACCCTTGTGTAGAGGAATGATAGTGAAGATATTCAGCAATTGATTTGATTTGATTAATTATTGAGTTAGAAAATGTAGGAAAGTATTACTACCAATTTCTTTTTGCACATTTCCTATTATATGATTTTGAATTACTTATGAAAACTATTTAAGGAAAATAGGAATAAGTGTATTTATCTAACAAATCAAAGACATCAAGAAAAGAAATGAGAAATCACATACAATATTATTCACATTTAAGCCTATTCAGAGATATTTAAAACATTTTTATTCTTTGCCACTTCCTATAGACCATTAAAATTTCCCATAGACATTTCCAATTGCATTGGTATTTGGTCCATGAATCCACATAATTGAGAACTTGTTCATAGTATGATGGCATGTTTGGGTTAACAAATAACCCTCTTTCTAAGTAACTAACTTCGGCAAATTTTATATTCACAGAAGAAATTGAGGAATAGCTAGAAAGCTTCCTGAGATACATCTATGTAGAGGGTAAGTATGTGGGTTATTACATATAAGTGAACAGGGAATTGGTTTTTATCTAGTGTAAATCAATTGCCCTGACCTGCAATCACTGCAATGTCTTCTTTGGCTTCATTCCACCCGGCATGGTTCACATGAGCCACAGGGTGAATTGTGATGTGGAAAGGCTATGTTTCTAATAGGTATTCTTGGTAGAGCTGTCCATGTGAAACTAAATTCTAGAATTCATTTCCCTGTGCAAACTTGGGGTCCAAAGTTGAATCCATCTTGTTCTTCTTTGGAAGCCGAAAAGGAAATAGTGTGCGTATGCACTGAGGAAAGCAACAGTTTAACATTGAGTAGGCCACGGAATTGTTGTTTTTGTGTTTTCTTTCTGAACCTTACATTTGTTCATAATCAAATTTTCTTCTGTGAATAAAGGAATACCAACTACTTACATGAGCAATCAATGACCTTTTGAGCTTTCATCAAATTGAGTTTAATGATGAGTATTGTTTATATTTATCATGGCTGTCTTTCAACACCATCAAAAGTCTGACTTTGTAGATCTGAAATTTGAGCCTTGTATGATTTGACTTATCATTCGTTGCATAGAGTAGAGCTGGTGGCAACTTCATGTAATGTATGCTACTGTAGAGCCATGCAATTTCTCTCTGGACTGGGATCTTACATTGATGCCAGCAGGATGAAGAATAATATAAAATTTCGATTCATTTACGTGATAGTACATGTGTTAAATTGTAAACTAATTATTGATAGGTTTCTGCAATGGGAAACTTTTGCATGCATGTACCCTTTTTAGTCTATCTCACGCTGTGATTTTTACTCCTCTGTACTCATCGGGATTTTCCCCCTGACAAAACAAACCAGAGTAGAGTTAGTTTGTGTTTTGTTTTAGTTGTTAGTTTCATGAGTTGTTTGTTCATCTGTCTTTTGATATGTTGTACCTCAGAATTGTGATGAAGTCCCTGATTGTACAGGGAGGCTTTTGTATCCCATCCCTTTCAATTTCATATGTCTTTTACATCATATTTTATAAGCATGTGTAGGAAAATTCTTGTTTGATCATCCATTTTTTGTACATATTTTCATTCATTGGAATTAGAGAAGAATTCTGCTTATATTACTTTCAAACAGGAGGAAATCCTTTCTGCAGTCCTGCTGATTTCATTTTCTGTATTTATTCTGTTGCACCGGACTGCTTTTTTCTCTTTCGGGGTGATGCATTGCACATCACTACTAATTAAGTAATACAGATCCATTAGAACATGTTCCATGATGATATTGAGAATGACCACATTCATTTGAGAACCCTTTGAGTAATTTCTTACAGTTTTTGGAAAATGTATTTCTTTTTATGTTAAGGTATAACAGACTAATTGAATTCTCTTTTGTGGATTATGGTCTCCTTCATATCACCTCAAGGTTTAAACTTGTGAAGGAACAAGTATGATGGGGTAGTGGTCTTGAAAAGAGACATGTTGTCCATAACCTGGAGGAGGAAAGAAGGACCTGTCCATTTTGATACTTTGCTGTAGGTGGCCAGTTTTATTTCTCATGGGGAAATCTGAACCACCTGTCATGTTGGCTCCTAAGGAACTGCTGTTGTAAGCATCTCATCGAGAGTTGAACTTCATTGTAGCCTTGTTGGGAATATGGAAAAGGAAGAAAGCCACAGGACTGCTCATTCAGTCTTGGGAAGATATGGATGATTCTGCATAAGCAAAACGGACTTGAAATACATGTATAGACACATCTCTACCAGTCCATCTTCAGCCGACTGAATATTGTATGATAGCCCTTTTCCAAAGCAGAGGTGGAATGCTCTCATTTCCCTGCAGAGATCACAGATGCATTGCAGTTTCGGAATCAGTATATAGATTTCCAAGTCCTGTTTGTATATAACCTTATTCTTTGACTTTTTGAAAAGTTAATTTTTGTTTCTATATTTAAAGTCCATGTATTAGTCAATGATTCATGTTCCACATTATTTGAACCATTTGCCATTACAGAAAGAGAAATACTTATTTGTGTTTTAATAAAACTGGTGTAGAAAAAAAAGGTATAACGGGCTAAGCATTTGTTCACTAATGATTTCATTATGTCTCAAACATTAGTATGACTCCTCATGTAATTCTCCCCTCTTCCTCCCACTCAGAACTTCTTGTATTTCTCTTCCCATCCCTTTGTAAAATAAATGAATAAATTTGTAAGAAGTGTTTCAGGAAACAATGTCAGATATACTAACCTGGTAAGATAATCCACAAGGGGAAAGAAGAGAAAAGAAACTAATTTTCATAGTTTATTTAGACCAAAAATTCTCAGAAAGACTTCTTTTTCCATGTCTGATTGTTGAATTTGTTCTCAGAAAGACTTCTTTTTCCATGTCTGATTGTTGAATTTGTTAGTTGATCCATATGGACTCTCATGTGCATATCTGTTGAATGACTGTGATCCACTACTAGCAAATGCAAACTGTGCACTAAATGTTACACAGGAGGGAAACTTAAATATGGAGGTTCTCTATGACTCACAATCCAAAACCTCGGCATTTCCCGAAATATCCAGAAGGGTGGCCATGCCGAAGCTACTAGCACTATGATGTTCATTGCAGCATTATTTCCTGTGGGTAATGTATGGAACCAACTGAAGAGACCCTAAGTTGGGATTAAGGCAATGGAGTATTGATACACAGTGGTATTCTCCGCTGCCATTCAAACTAATGACTTTGCCCCCATCTGAACCAAAATGGAGGGGCATTGAAACAAATCATGGAAAGTGATGTAAGGCAGAGGCAAAGGCTCTATGAAGAATTTGTTACCAGCTACTAAAATGAAGGATTCTCAGCTGGGTGATTCTCATAGAGATAGAGTGCTTCCTTAGCATGCATTAAGCCTCGGGTTTTATTCCACAGGAGCACAGAACTGGTGCTGTGGATCAAGTGGTAGAGCTCTAGATGGATAAAGCCAAGGAGTCCTTCCAAGGCCCTGGGATCAAAGGCCACATGTGGCAAAAAGGAAAATAAAATTTAAAAAACAACAATGGATTATCCAAAGGTCAATTTTCACATGATCACGCACTTTTGAATGTATACCCAGAAGAGACCCAGTCTAATTCTCCGAAGTTGTCCATATGTTTATCATGTTTGTATGGATAGTAAGTTTAAGAAAGCCAGCTAGTGTCACCAGTAGTTGCCAATGTGCTAATTTATCACTGCCATATCCAGGTTTTACTTCAGTTTTCCTGAGTTAAAATATTAAATGCATTATGACTCTCCAGACATGAATGGATTTTCATTTATGTTGTCAACTCTCACCAATTTCACTGGAAAATACCTGTTCTCCCTGAATCCTTATCACAGAACCCTGGGGCCTTTACATTACCCCTTTTAGTTTGATTGAGAAAATAGAGGTAAGGAAAACCTGATGGTGAACTTAAGGAAGTGCCTAGGATTCTCTGAGGGAAGACAACCACTCTGTTCTTTTCAGTGAAGTCAGGTTTGTCTTTGAGGATCCAATGGCAGTTTAAACCCTGTTCTTCAAAAGGAGAACATTTTTGCATCTCATGTCCTCTCAATTCATTCTTCGGAAAGTTGACAAGAGCCGGGAAATGTTTCTGGCCTAATATTTTCATGCCTAACTCTGTCGAAATTTGCATGAGGGATTGATACTCCCCATTATGGGTATGACTGCTTGTGATACTTAACTGCAAGGAAACACCTGACAGAAAATGGCATCCAAAATTGATTGAATGTAGTGAAAAGTTGCACTTCCATGAAAGGTTACAGTTAAGTGGTGAGAATCTGACCAGTACACTTCTCTCAAGGGGAAAGGAAAATTTTTGTGTAAGATCATGTCCAGGTATTTTTACAAAGAAAGTGCTTAAGGTAGAGTGCACTCACAGTAATCCAAGACTCTCTCATCATGCCTTCACAGTAACCCAAGACTCTATCATCATTCCTTACATGCTCACTCTACTTTCCATTGTTACATATGTGTAAATTGCACCACATCCTTCTTCTGCACGTATGCCTTTTGCATTCTTTTGGTGCAATGGTTTACTCTTCACTCTTACCAAACAATGAATAAGGTGTAGGAAGTTTAGAGATGGGAAAATACTCATCACAACTGCATTTGAGAAGTTCTTAGAAGTTCACTAAGTAAAATTTGATCTTCATTTGTTATCTGATTTTCATTATTAAAATGTGATTCCTTCTGGGTATGACCCTTTCTTACCCGCAGGATTCCTTCAGTTTTACTATGAGCAGTACTTGTGGGATTCCTCTGATTGTCTGATCAAGAGTAGTTCAAGTGTTGAACTCTATCATGATGTAATCATGGCTTGGAATGCATGGAACCAGTAGTTGAAAGGGAAATATATACATATTCTTTACTTGCAGCATTCTAGACAACAGGACAAAATCCAATCCTCTGCCATTGAAGGAAGTTGGACATTTGGGACAATTAAGCTCCTCACACCCAAATCTCTTTAAACAATTTGCTAGAATACTATTCAAAGAAGCCACATGTAGGTCTCATTTACCCATGTTGTTAGTTTGGGAAGGAATTGGAATTCCCCATGTATTTCAGGAAACTGCTTTCCTCAGTGGAATTGTGGGACCCTCTTTATGTGGAACTGCTATGAATATGAGTGGAAAGATTCTCATTAATTTTTTGTGTAATCAAAGTGGATTCCTCATCAAATTGAGAAGGAATAGACAGACTATCAGAGCCTTCATGTAAGTATTTGTTCAGCACATTGGAGATGGTAAATTTTGCTCAATACTTAGGGGCTTCATGTAGTGCCGGTCATTTTCTTTCCCATTGTATATTTAGCCTGACAACAGATGTGCTTTAGAACAATCTACTTTTGCTGACATGGTACTTGTCAGTACAACTGTAAATTGATCTTTGAAATTCTCTGCTTTGGTGTCATTACAACGATGGATATGTGTGATTTCTAAGACCCTCATTGGTACCACCATAAGCAGGTTATGAAAAGGATATTTAATGTGAAGATATCTTCATTAGTGGTACCACTAATACCATCTGCAAAGATGCCCCATTCATCATGAAAATGGAAACAATATCTTTGGCAAAGTGTGTATGTGTAGCCGAATACATTTAGCATATAGTACAATACATTTTGAGCAAGGGCCTGAAAGGAAGTTTCATCTTGGGTTTTCAGTAAGTTCAATTTTCAGCAGATATGGGTTCCATTAAATGTCTGAACACAGCTTATGTTTCAGACATCTAACCCCTTGTCAATGTATCAGTGAAGGCACTCTGTTGTTGCTTAGATGCTGTACCGAAGGCTCAGAATTTGCTGTTTATTCTATTTCTGCATGGTAGGTGAAATCCCCTATGGGTCCCACAAGTATGCATTGGGCAAATCTTGCCAATTTCATTGGAAAATACCTTGTTCATCCTGAATCCTTGTAATAGAACCCAGGGGACTTTAGATTACCCATTTTAATTTGACTGGGAAAATACACATAAGGAAAACCTGTTCGTGTACCTAAAGTCATATCTAGGTTTCTTGGAGGGAAGACAACCACCTGTTCTTTGTAGTGCAGTCAGGTTTGTCTTTGAGGATCCAATTGCAGTTTAAACCCTATTCTTCTAAATGAGAACATTGCATGTCCTCTCAATTCCTTCTTTGGAATGTTGACAACAGTCTGAGAAACATTTCTGAAATCCCCTTATGGGTCCCACAAGTATGCATTGGGAATAATGAAAACTTCAATGGTATTGGGAAATTCAGTGTGGTTAATGACCTAAGATCACTCCCTAATTCCTGACCAATACCAGACTTGGGTATTCACATATGTAGGGTTTCAGATTGTACCTGTCAGGGTTCCTACATTTCAGTTAAAAAAAGAACAACCTCTGGGAAACCCTGTTGAAAGCCAAATTTCCAATCAAATACATCATGTTCCTATCACACTTCCATAACATTTAGGTGGCGGGTGTCAAAAAATTCACTCCTTGCACAAATAATCCATAGCTTGATTGTGTCTTTGTGCCAATTTTCCACATATAAACCCCCAAACTCTAAACAAAACCCATGATCTGAGAAACTTGATATTTTCTCAGTAGGATCCAATTGTTAACATACATTGAGGTTTCTCTCGCCAATGGGGTTGTGTGTGGGGTGTGTGTGTGTGTGTGTGTGTATGATTGGGGGGTCTATGTTTCTCTATTTTTTGACTGTGTTTATCTCATTCTTCTCTTGCATGCTCAAATTATACATGTAAGAGGAAAAGTACATAATAACTTCTCCCAGATAGATGGATATCTTAGACACACACAGATTTCCTCTCATGTGAGAGGTTCTAAACTGTGGAAACTAAAAACATTGCTTTTTTTTACTTTGCCCCGAGTGTTAGAACCATTTTATTTACTCTACCACATGAAACTGGCTTATTATGATCATGAGCATCTTATGTGCAGATCGTATTTTACCCACAATATACATTTATGAAGCTCACCAGAATTTAAATTCGTTCTGTTGCACACTTTGGATCCAAACCACTGGTTTCGAATATCATACAAATGATTCAGAAATGAACCCTCAGACCTAGGAAAAAATAACCCTTTTGAAGGGAGGCACACAGTAAAAGAATGAAAGGGACCTTCTAAACATGTGCCTTTGGCTCTGTATGTTATCCAGCTGTAGAAAATTGCAGTTAGAGCCTCATCATCCAGAATGAACACCAAAAGAATGAAATGCTTTGAGAAAAATGAAGGTTCACTGAAAAGTTTTCTTAGAGGGAAAAGTCGCACATAAGGGTTGCTTGGCAATGGAAATACCGTTGATTAGTGCACACTAAGCAAGCACTCTATCAGAATCTCCCAGGTGAAAATTCTTTCTTTTAATAGCTGGTGCTAAATTCTTTGACTTTGCCTTAATTCACCTAGCATGATTTGTTTTGATAACCTTCCAGTTTGTTTCAAATTGGGGTGATTTCATTTGTTTTGAGGGCAGTGGCTTTTTCTCCCCATAGGATTGTGGAGAATATTCTGCCTATCAGAATGGAAGTAGGTGCACATCTTTATTAGTTCATTCTTAGGAAACACTCTGGGTTAATACAGTGGATGTTTCCCTTTCTTTTTTTCTTTCTTTCTTTCTTTCTTTCTTTCTTCTTTCTTTGGAAACCTATAGTGCATATTGTCATGAACTCACCAAGAAAAGTATGCTTTTGGGTGATGGTAGCTGAATATTGAAAGCTTTTGGTAATGAATTTGAGTTTCATAGGTGGTTTTGGGAAGGGAAGAATGGAAATGAACTGTGAGACTTTATGACTTTCGTAAGTGTGAATGCAGAAATTACTGAAACCACTAAAGGATGGGCTTTGTGATAGTAAAGCAGTTATCTCAGCAATGAGTTTCTCTACTGTTATTCTTTGGCCCAGTTTGATACACCGATAACAATATTTCTCAAATAATGCAGATGTTGAAAGAGTATTAAAATTGAAAGGGTTGTCTTTCCCAAATATATGTTTTGGAACCTTTCTCTTTTTCAGGTGAATCTGTAGATCCTAAAAGGGCATTGCAGTGCCCCTATAATCAAACTCAAAAGATCAGGTGCTGCAGATTCTAATACCACCTTTAAATGTCAAAGGGTAAAATGTTACCTAAAAATAGGGAGATGTCACCTTATGAAGGATTGGCATACTGTTTATAATGATCACATGTAGCCACTGGGAGGGAAATAATGGTGTAAATGTCTAGGCAGTAGGGGCAAAGAAAGACTATTTTGTGATTTCAGGACAAATATAACTCCAGCTGTGCATTGGAGTCATATTTACAATGCACCATGTGTGGAAATATAGCTCCACATTGCAGAGCACAGGCAAGGTGTTTTCTGGTGGACCAATAATTCTGTCAGTATGGCCCATCTTGCTAATAATCATTTCTATACTTCTTCCCTCTTGCCTGGTCTCCAAAAGGCAGTATCTAGTTTTTAAATTGAAAAGCCTATTTCAGAATATCTACTGTATTTGTTTATGAGAGGTCTTTCAAATTGAAAGGTTTTGACATCAGAAGAGGGCCCAAAATAGTTAAAAAGAGAGATTGCCTGCATCTCTTTTCTATCCTCAATATATTGATTTAGAGTTGCTATTTTGGAGTCAGCAAAAACTACACAATACTTGAAAGTTGATTGATTTTATAGAAATAAATCCTCTTTCTCTTGAATTGCCATTGCTTATAGAAAACTCTTGAATTCTGAAATAGAAACCATCTCCTTTCTGCTTAACGTAGATGTATATAGGAGCAGACACCCACTTCGGAGCATTTTCCAATAAGCCTTTTACTTCTTGGTGCAGTGTTTATTTTTTCCTGATACACAATCAGTGGACATTTGAGACAAAGGGCAGGCAAACATTCCCACAACATAAGGGGGATGCTGGGAATCATACTTTGTATTTGTAATTTTGTTTCACAATATCATACTGATATATCAGCCAAACTAGCCACTTGTCCCTTCAATGAACGCCACCTAATTCCCCACGATCAACTCTGTTACCATATGGCAAGTGGTATGGACAAACCATCTGTTGAAGAAAATCAGGATGAGTCTGATTACTGCATGATTGAAATGAGAGTGGACCATTTAAGCATGTCACATAGTTGTGATTTGGTATGTCTTCTTCTTTTCATATACTTTTTATTGTAATTAAAAGAAGGGTTACATTACATTTGCCAGATAGGAGGTGCATTAATTCACATACATTGATACCCTTTCTCATGTCTTGGTCCCCATTTCCCTCACCACACCTCCAACCTTCATCTTGTTTTCCCCCATTCCCTCTCCAATTTTAAATAACTATATATAAATATATTCAATATATCAGATAACAAAGTGAGATACTGTAAAAATTGGTGTGTCTTCTTTTATGTAATGAACATCATTTGGATCGAGTGTCATGATGAGGGGTCTGCAAACATGCAATTTCCTTCCTGTGTGGAGGACTGGGATAAAGGTAAATAGCTGGTTCTGTAGTTCTTTGTCTGCCATGTAAAAATCTGAATGAAACAAGATTGTAAACCCTGTGGTTTCTCCTCACAAGTAACATGTATCCTGCTTTGATGGGGATCCTTTTGCTGTGTAGCAATTAGAAGAAAAGTATGTTCATCTTGACATAGGATGGAATGCAATCTGAACTGAACTAAAATATCTGTCTCAAACCCACATCTATTATCCCAATGAATATTTCAGGGATTTTCCTTTCATTTTCATTTACGTATCACAGTTATGTCAGAGCCTTCCTGTGGTGAATATTACTGGGATGTGTTTCTCTGAAAGAAGGTCAGTCTCTTGTCAAATCCCACCTTATTGTCTTTGTTTCCGTTTGTAGAATGCTTGGAACATCCTAGTCCAAGTTTCATTTGAGGCATAGTGAATTCCTCAAGCAAGAGCAGGTAAAGAATCATTGGCTTCTGACTCTCTCTAATCATAATGGTTCAGTTCAAAAACCCTGGGTGTTCTTAGGCTTTCCCACTCTCATACACAGAGTGATTCTTTTGTAGTGTCACGATGTCAAAGAAGCAACAGCATCATCAAAAGAAATGAAACCTAGAATAGCCTGGGCCAAACAATGTTCATTGGCATTGTCTGTTGCCAAATTGGAGTTAAGAAAATAGTTGGCCAATTTCCATTCATTCAGATATATTATTGCAGACTCTGTTTCCATTCTTTCATAATCCAGTATTTTTATTCAGTTACTGTTGTTGTTGGTGGTGGTGATCGTGGTCCTGTGTGGCTGAATGCCTGGAGATGGTGGCTGTGCCTCAGGTTTTCAGCTGAAGGCAAGGCTGTTGCCTTAGACTCACAGACCGCTTGCAACTGCACAGAGCTTCATTGGAGATAAGAGTCTCCTGGGTTGCCCAATAGCTCAGTGTACTGTCCAGCTAGGATTTCAGGAATGAGGCATTGTACACAATTTTAAAGTGACTCTGGATATTGGTATAGTATCTCACTTTGTTATCTAATATATTGAATTCATTTGTATTTGAAATTTGATAGGGAAGGGGGGAAAACCAAGATGGGTGGGGGGTTTGGGGGGGAGGGAAATGAGTACCAAGACATGTGAAAGGGTATCAATGTATGTGAATTAATGCACCTTCTATCTGGCAAATATCATGTAACCCTTTTACTAATTACAATAAAAAAATTAAAAATAAACAAATAAAAAAACAGAAAAAAAATATAAAGTGACTCTGGAATTGCTAGCCAGTACATTTCAAGAACATGGCCCTTGAGAGCCGTGATTACTGATATATGACAGTAGGAAGTAAATTGTAACTTCATGAGAAGTTCCTGTCTGCTTCTTTGTGTAAATGCTTCACAAGAATATTCATGCCGGCTTAATATTTCCACTGAAATGGGATATGCATATGATAAAGACTAGCATTGTTATTGAGTAGGCAGTGATTCAATGGGTACTGAACTCTGACCATGTGTATTCATCTAATGCATCAAATATATCAGGAAAATAAATGAAGAGAAACCACATACAATTTTAGTCATATTTAATCATTAATCAGAGATGTTTGAAAACATTTTATTCTTTGCCACTTCCCATAGACCATTATAATTTCCAATAAACATTTCCAATTATATGGATATTTTGTGCATGAATCCACACATTTCAGAACTTGTTTATAGAATGATGGCATGTGTGGATTAACAAATACCCCACTTTCTGAGCAATACATTTCGGGAAATTTTAGATTCACAGAAGGAATTGAGGAATAGCTATAATGCTCCCTCACATACATCTATGTAGAGGGTAAGTATGTCGGTTATTATATATAAGTTACAGGGAATGGTTATTATCTTTTGTAAATCAATTTACTGATATTTGATGTTGCCAGTATGTAATAACCATACCGTCTTCTTGATCTTCATTCCACCCAGCATAGTTCACCTGAGTCACAAGTTGAATTCTGATGGGGAAAAGCTATTTTTCCAATGGGTATTCTTGGTAGAGCTGCCCATGTGAAACCATGGACCTAGAAATCATTTCCCTGTGCCAACTTGGAGCTCCTGCTGAGTCCATCTTGTTCTTTTGAATCTAAAATTGAAATAATGTGCATATGAACTGAGAACAGCAAATGTTTAACATATAGAAGTCCACGGTATTGTTGTTTTTGTGTTTTCTTTGTGAACCTTACATTTGTTCCTAATCATATTTTCCTGTGTGATTAGAGAATTCCAGCTACTTACATGTGCAATCCATTCCTTTTTGTTCTTTCATCGAATTGGGTTTAATGCTGAAATATTGTTTATATTTATCATGGCTGTCTTTCAATGCCATGGAAGGTCTGATTTTGTAGATCTGAAATTTGAGCCTCGTATGATTTGACCTGTCATTCATTGCAAAGAGGAGAACTGGTGGAAATGTCATATATTTATGTTACTGCAGAACCATGCAAGTTTTCTCTGTATTGGGATCTTACATTGATGCCATCATGATAAAGAATAATTTACAAATTTCTATAAATTTACATGATTTTACATGTGTTAAAATGTATACTAATTATGATAGGTTCTGAAATGGGAATCTTTTGCACATATGTGCCCTTATTTTCCTGCCTCACTTTTACTCCTCTGTCCTCATTGGGATTTTCCCCTGGACAAATGAAACCAAAGGGTTTTTTTGGTTTTGTTATTTTGTTGTTAGTTTTTTTTGGTGGTTGGTAATTTTGTTTTTGATATGGTGTGCCTCAGAATCATGAAAAAGTCCTGGTTTGTGCAAGAGGCTTTTGCATTCCATCCCTTTCAATTTCATATGCCTTTTACATTATTTATGTTTCATAAGCATGTTAGAAAAGTTCTTGTTTGATCATCCATCTTTTTACATATATTTTCATGCATTATAGTTAGAGAAGAATTCTTCTCATATACTTTCTAACATGAGGAAATCCTTTCTGCAGTCCTGCTGATTGCTTATCTATATTTATTCTGAAGCACCGAACTTTTCTCACTTTCTGGCTGATGCGTTGTACATCACTATAAGTTAAGTAATAAATATATGCTAGAAAATGTTCCATTATGATGGTGAGAATGACCACACATTTATATACCTTTTGAGTAATTTCTTATAGTTTTTGGAAAACCTGTTTCCTTTTTTTTGGTAAGGTATAGAGGGCTAACCCATTTGTCACCTAATGTTTCATTGTATCTCGAACATTAGTATGCCACCTCATGTTATTCTCCCCTCCACTCTCCCACTCAACATTTTTTCCCTTTCCTATGTAAAATAAACAATTTGTATAAAATGCCATGTAACAATGTCAGATACTGTAACCTGTTGAGATTTTCCACATGTGGAAAGAAAGGAAACTACTTTGCATAGTTTTTTAAGAATAAAATTTCTCAGAAAGACTTCTTGTTTCCATGTCTGATTGTTGAATTTGCTTACTCCCGTCTGTATGGTCTCATGTGCATATCTGTTGAGTGACTCTGAATCACTGCTGGCAAATCCAAAATGTGTATGTCTTGTTATACCTGAGGGAAACTTAAACATGGAGATTCCCTATGACCCCACACTCCTGCTCCCGGGAATTTCCCAAATGTCCAGAAGTGTGGTCATGCTGAAGCTACTAGCACAATGATGTTCACTGCAGCATTATTTCATGTGGCTAATGTGTGGAACCAACTGAGAAGACCCTAAGAAGGGATAAGGAAATGTGATATTGATACATAATGGTATTCCCTGTTGCCATCAAAACTAATGCATCAGCCCCATCTAAAACCAAATGGAATGGCATCAAAATAAATCATGGTAAGTGAAGAAAGGCAGAGCCAAAAGCACCATGAAGGATTTAGCACCATCTGTTAAAAGAAATGATTCTCAGCTGGGAGATTGGCATAGGGGTAGAGTCCTTGCCTAGCATGCACTAAGGCTCGGGTTTGATTCCACAGTACTACATGCAAGGAAAATAGCCAGAACTAGTGCTGTGGATGAAGTGGTAAATCTCTAGCCTGGAGAAATCTCAGGGATAATGCAAAGGCCCTGAGTTCAAGTCCCAGGACTAGCAAAAAATAAAAAATAAAAATAAATAGATAATGGAATGGATTTTGCCTATGGTCAATTTTCACATGTTTGGGCACTTTTGAATATATACCTGGAAGAGACAAAGTCTAATTCCTGAGACGCTATCCATATTTTTATTGTGTTTCTATAAATATTGTTTAATTAAGCATACTCTCTACACAGTATTGAAAATGTGCTAATTTTCTGCCACACCTCTGGAAATTGCTTGTTACCCTTCCGTTGCCCAGAGAAATATATTCAAACTTCCTCTTCCCAGGAATATGTGCTAATGCTAATTCTCATTTATTCCCTTTAAGAAATTATTCATCAGGCAAAACACATGGGTTCCACGTTTTATTTCAGTGTTTATGAGTTAAAATGAATTATGACTCTCAGGACATGAATGGATTTTCATTTACATTGTCAGCTCTCACCAATTGTTGGTACAGCTGCTCAAATCTGGCTGAGTCAGCTACAGTAGCAGTCTAAGCATACTTCCTGCTCATGGAGACGTGACCTAGAGGCACGTCTGCCTAGCTTGCCAGCCATGACCTGTCCACAATCCCTGCACTCACCGCAAGGAACAATCAGTACCAACTAAAATCCCTTACATAATCTCCCTGCTAGGTGACTGGCTGTGGGAGGCTCACGACGTTGTGTTGCTTGGCTATGAAATTCCTGATCTGAGCTATAATAAACAAGACCTGCTCAAGCTTGTCCTCCCGTGTTTGCACTGTGTACACATAGGTTCACTCTTATTTCCTGCTAGAGGCCCAGCCCCACAAGTGGTGCCCATTGTGGGACTTGAGTGTCTCCAGCAGAGTGATGGCCTAGTGTAAGATAAGGGCCTCCATGGGTAACCTCCCACCTGCAGCGAGGGAGTCTCAGTCACAAGCTCTTGTTGCCCTGTTTCGCAGTAGGAGGATAAAAGTATCAGAAAATGAAAGGAGTGTAGTATGGCAAATATTAAATGATTTGTGCTCATTGATGGACTCCGGGCGTATTTGGGATCGAGATAGCTGGTCCCATGTACTCCAGGCAGCTCCCAAAAAGGAGGTTCGTGAAGGTACTGAGCTGCCCCTAATATTCTACCCTATTGTGGTGGCCATTCTAGTCTGCCTGTCAGGGAGAGAGGAAGGAGAAACTTTGTAGGCGTTTAATGCCTGCTACAGGAAGAAACTGAAACTGTAGCAAATGGCAGACCGCCCAGACATTTCCGCCTTCTTGTCATGCAGCAAATAACTCCACTAAAATGTCGGAGGATCAACAAATTCTGCAATCATGTGACTCAGAATGCCAGCTGTCTCAGTCACTTCTGCCACGATATCAATCCCAGTAGGTTGGTCCAACCTCTTCTTTTGGCCTGGGTCAGCCTGGAAATCCCCCACAGGAAACTTTGTATCCTTTGGGCGGATGTATCCAATTTCAAGAAGAAACATCTGTTGTTTCCTCCCCAAAAACAACAGTTATTTACAAGCTCCCCAACTACAATAACAATGACATCCACACCCAGGGATTAGCCCTGATTCACATTCCCAGTGAATGTCAACCGATTTGTCGACTGACCCAATGGTGCTTGACAAATACTGGACTGTTGTCAGGGGAGATGAGTTACTCCCCATATACTCAGAAAATGTTTGAAAACATTAGCATTGTGAGGAGCATAGAAAATATCTATACATATATTTTCATAAACCTATGTTAATCATCATTTGTATTCTTGTATTTTTTCATTTGAATTTTTTGTATTTGTATTTCCTTAACTTGCCTTTCTGCTCTGTATATCTGCTTGCTAAAATCCTGAGAAATGCAACTGCTGTCCTTGTGGCCAATCTACAACCACCCATTTGTCCTTGGGTCCCAGATACGGAGCTACACTCTACCAGGGAGTATACACATTCCCAGCAGGGAACTAGAGATAGTGGCCATCTTAACTACAACAGCTAAAATTTAAAACGTTTACATTTGGCTGATGCGTCTTTGAGTGACCAAGGAGAGCAGCAAGGGGAAAGATTCAATCTGGCTGTGGAAATTATAGAAGCAGGCTTGCTCACCTGCCCTTGCGGTTGCTGCTGCCTCCCAGGGCAGGAGGGAGGGGGAGAGTGTAGAGGAAGACTCTGCAGACTCCTTTGCTTCCGCCCCTGGTCTAGGCCGCCTGGCAGGGGAGGGCCCCTTTGATTGCTGCCTCTGCCTGTATTGTTGTTCAGTGGTGGCCGAGCCTCCAGCTTGACCTAGGACTGCTCCTTGGGGTGGTGGCCTCATCCAATAGTCTGTTTTAAAAGGATGGAGTTCCCTGACTGTGGTCTTTAACCAGTTTCAGTTTCTCTCACAAGCTTTCGCAGCCTCATTATTAGAAATTTGTTTCCGAGTAGGTTGTGGCTCAGTTTCTCCCCTTGCCCCCCCTTCAGGTCCCTGGTGTGTGACTCCCATGGTGGAGAGGGAGGGAGGTTCCAGGGGAACTGTCCAGATTCTGGGATGAGACCGGGCCTTTAACAGAGCCGCAATCCCAGCAGGCCATCTGGTGGCACTTCCCTGAACTTCAGCTACACAGGTTCAATTTTGCTGTTTTCATCCTGGAATCTACAAATGGTGACTCTGCCAGCCTTTTGGGGGAAAGAGACACCCCCCAACCTCCTAAGCATCCAACTTTTCAACCTTTTGGAATAAGTGACCCCCCTTACAACAGACCTAGTCTATCCCTTTCATATATACTCCAGTATTTGTTCATCTCCAATCCACATCAACGTCGATGGTACCGGAACTTAACCTACTTTTTCTCCTTTCTGCTTGTTGTTGTGTTTGTCTGGTCACTTCTTTTTATAGAGGTAGGTCAGAGACAGAGCTCTCCATTGGTCCTCCTGACCAGTCACTTTAAGGATGTAAGAGAAAGGGGACACAATTTAAGCATGAGCCTCAAGCAAGGCAAGCTTATCACTCTTTGTCAATCCAAGTGGCCGGCTTTTGGTACTGGGTGGCCGCCAGAGGGAAGGTTCCACCTCCCTTTGATTCAGAAGGTAAAAGAAAAATTTTCCTCCCCGGGAGGGCAGGACACCCCAACCAGATACCATACATCTTACTTTGGCAAGACCTGGTGGAGGACCCGCCCCCCTCAAGCCTGGTTGTCAACGTTCCTTCCTCCCCAGGGGGAGCCCACCAAGGTATTGGCCCTTAAAAAAACTGAGACTGCTCGTCGACTGCTCCTATGCAACCCGTTCTACAGGATGAGGGGGCAGGTCCTCTCCTCTTTGCCCCCCCCCTTATCCATTGCTGCTTCTGCTCCTCCCCGCAGCGGAACGGGTGGGGGCAGCGGAGGTGGCAGGAGCAGAGAAGCCAGCGCAGCTTCACCGGGAGTGGAAGATACCATCACGGCTAGGGGAGGACCAGGAATTCTAACAGGACCCGCATGGGGAACCCGAGGCCAAACACCACGAGCCGCGAGTCCCCCTGGAAGGCTAGAATCCCCTGGGCCCATGCTGAATCTTACACCCGGACACCACGGTGGCCCTTCCCCTCTGGGAGATCAGGTTCCCAGGCGATACTGGAAACCCTAGGTTCCAGTACAGGCCCTTCTCCACTGCTGATCTGTACAAGTGGCGCAGACAGAATGCTAAGTTTTCTGATAACCCCTGAGATTTGATTTCTTTGCTAGACAGTGTGATGAATAACCGCAAGCCTATGTGGGATGATTGCCAACAACTGCTCCGAACCCTATTCACCGCAGAGGAGCGAGACCAAATCCAGACAGAAGCCCGAAAAGTGGTCCTGGGCAATGACTGTCTCCCAATTAATAATGTTGAAATGATTAATGCTGTCTTTCCCCTTACCACCCCCCCCCCGTTGCTGAATGGAACTATAACACTGAAAGGGGTCGGGGTAGGCTACGAGTCTATTGCAGACCCTGGTGGCAGGTCTCCTGGCAGCAGTCCACAAACCAACTAATTTAGCTAAAGTATATTCAGTAATAAAGGATAAAGAAGAAACTCCGGTGGCATACCTAGAGGGGTTGATGGAGGCTTTTAGGCAGTATACCCCTATGAACCCTGAGGAAAAGGAAAACCAGTCAGCAGTTGTCATGTCCTTCGTAAATCAAGCAGCCCCCCATATAAAGAAGAAGTTACATAAATTAGAAGACTGGAAAGGGAAAAATATCTCTGATTTATTGAGGATTGCTCAGGAAGTGTTTAGAAATGGGGACCCTCCAGAAGAAAGACAGGCAAAAGCAATGGAAAGGCAGGAAAGAACCATGGCTAAGGTATTGGCAGCAGTGGTGGGGGAAGGTAGGCAGGAGAAAACCAGGACCTCAACAAGACTGACACAGGGCCCAGGAAATCAAAAGGAACCCCTGCAGAAGAACCAGTGTGCCTACTGTAAAGAATTGCGTCATTGGTCCAGAGACTACCCCACAAAAGAGGAGCAAGGACAGGCCCATCGCCCTGGCCAGCCCAGATCTGCCCTGGGGACAAAGGAACCAGATGACTAAGGACAACAGAGTTAAAATCCCCTCCCCAGCCTAGGGTAACACTGAAAGTGGAGAGGGCACCCATCTAGTTTTTGGTGGACACCGGGGCCTAATATTCAGCTTTAACCAGGCCTGAAGGAAAGGTTTCTACTACTAAATCATAGGTATAGGGGGCTACAGGCATTAAACAATACTCATGGACAACAAATACAACTGTGGACTTAAGGACTGGAAAAGTGTCCCACTCTTTTCTAGTTTTGCCAGAAAGCCCGTAGCCCTTACTGGGAAGAGACTTACTAACCAAAATGGGAGCCCAAATTCAGTTCCATCCATCAGGTCCTCAAGTGACAGATGCACAAGGCAGGCCACTACAAATTCTAACCTTGAAGTTACAAGACGAGTACCGCTTGCATCAGAGTTCCCCACCGCAGGATGAGGACGTTAATTACTGGCTGAGGAGATTCCCGAAAGCCTGGGCTGAGACTGGAGGGACGGGGTTGTCTAAACATAGACCGGCTCTTTTTATTGAAATCAAGCCAGGGGCAAACCCGGTAAGGGTCCGAAAGTACCCTACGTCCATAGAAGTATGAGTGGGAATAACTCCCCACATCAGGTGTCTTCTGGACCAAGGAATACTGAGGCTCTGCTGGTCGGCCTGGAACATGCCTCTGTTACCGGTCCACAAGCCTAACTTGAATGAATATCAGCCAGTGCAGGATCTCAGAGAAGTCAACAAAAGAGTGACAGATATCCACCACACTGTACCCATCCCATATACTCTCCTGAGCTCTCTTCCTCCTGACAAACAGTGGTACATGGTCCTAGACTTAAAGGATGCATTTTTTAGCTTGCCCTTGGCACCCAAAAGCCAAGATCTTTTTGGTTTTGAATGGACAGACACAGAAAGAGGTATTAACAGATAGCAGACCTGGACCCGCTTACCTCAAGGATTCAAGAACTCCCCTACTCTCTTTGATGAGGCTTTGAATGAATACCTGGGTGGGTTCAGACAATAACACCCTAATCTAACCATGTTACAGTATGGGATGACCTTCTTGTTGCAGCAGAAACCCAGGACCGCGGACTGCTGCAGACGCTGGGTGATTTGGGGTACAGGGCATCAGCAAAAAAGGCCAAGATCTGCAAATCAGAGGTAGCATACTTGGGGTTCCTCTTAAAGAAAGGGCAGCATTGGTTAACTCAGGCAAGAAAGGAAACAGTCCTCCAAATTCCCAATCCCCGCTCCCAGTGGTAGGTTCGAGAATTCTTGGGAACAGCAGGTTTCTGCCAGCTGTGGATCCCAGGCTTTGCTGAGCTAGCAAAACTGCTCTATGAGGCCTCCAAAGAACATGTACACTTCCAATGGACAGAGGAGGCTGATCAGGCATTTCAACAGATAAAGACTTCCTTGCTGTCAGCCACTGCCCTAGGCCTTCCTGATGTTACCAAACCCTTCCACTTGTACGTAGATGAGCAGAAGGGAGTGACAAAGGGGGTCCTCACTCAATATCTGGAACCCTGGAAGAGACCAGTTGCATACTTATCAAAAACACTAGATCCAGTGGCAGCAGGATGGCCGCCCTCTCTGAGGATGGTCGCTACCTCCGCACTCCTGGTCAAGGATGCAGATAAACTATGGGGCAGGAACTGTGTGTGACTACCCCCCATGCAATAGAGGGAATTTTAAAGCAGCCACCTGACCGATGGCTCAGCAATGCCAGACTCACACACTACCAGAGTCTGCTGCTCAACCCACCTCGAATCTCCTTTCAGGCACCGCACATACTCAATCCAGCAACCTTGCTGCCTGACCCGGACATGGAGACCCCATTGCATGACTGCTCTGAGATACTGGCACAAGTCCATGGGAAACAGGAGGACTTGAAAGACCAGCCAGTGGCAGATGCTGACTTGGTATTGTTCACAGATGGGAGCAGCTTTATCTCCCATGGACACAGGTATGCGGGAGCTGCTGTGGTAACTGAGACTGAGGTGGTCTGGGTGGCGCCACTGCCGGTAGGCACATCTGCCCAGAAGGTGGAGCTAATAGTCCTAACCCAGGCTCTGACATTGGGTAGAGGCCAAAAGTTGACTGTGTATACTGACAGCCAATATGCTTTTGCTACTGCCCATGTACATGGGGCCATCTACCGAGAGAGGGGGCTATTGACTGCTGAATGAAAGACTATTAAAAACAAGAAAGAAGAATTAGCCCTGATAGCTGCCCTCTGGCTACCTAAAAAGGTAGCCACTGTTCACTGCCCAGGGCACCGAAAGCCCACGGATCCGGTCTCTAGAGGAAATGTTCCTTTTTTTTAATTTTTATTTTTATTTATTTATTTTTTTCTTAATATGATTTTTTATTGTAATTAGTAAAAGGGTTACATGATATTTGCCATATAGAAGGTGCATTAATTCACATACATTGATACCCTTTCACATGTCTTGGTACCCGTTTCCCTCTCCCCCACACCCCCCACCCATCTTGGTTTTCCCCCTTTCCCTATCAAATTTCAAATATCCAAATACAAATAAATTCAATATATCAGATAACAAAGTGAGATACTATAACAATATGAGATAACCAAGGGACAGCAAAGGAGATGAGAGACAACATAGTACATTAAGGACAACAATCTTTCATTATATGGCTTTTGTTTCACTATCCTGGAGGTCCTTTCAATTAGCTTCACATTATATGTCCTTATGTATCAAGATTTTGCTCTATAGCAAATCAAATGGATTCTTTTTTTTTCCAGTCCTGGGCTTGAGCTCAGGGCCTGAGCACTGTCCTTGGACTTTCTCAAGGCTAGAGCTCTACCGCTTGAGCCTCAGCACCATTTCTGGCTTTTTTCTATGTATGTGGTACCGAGGAATTGAACCCGGATCTTCGTGCATGGTAGGCAAGCACTTTAACCACTAGGCCAAACTCCTGGCCCCTCTAGAGGAAATGTTCTTGCCGACAACATAGCCAGAGAGGAGACCATGTATGTCACTAACACATTGATGGCCCAGACACCAGACCCTGGCCTAGGACGCTCCCAGAGGAACCCGCTTACATGGAGGAAGATCTGCAATGGATCTCCAAACTCCCAGCGACCCAACACCTAGATGGCTGGTGGAGAGACTCACAGCATAGATTCATCATGCCAAAAGC
The DNA here is from genome assembly GCF_031878675.1 of Megascapheus bottae. NCBI lineage: Eukaryota > Metazoa > Chordata > Mammalia > Rodentia > Geomyidae > Megascapheus > Megascapheus bottae. Next base: position 117,742 of record NC_143548.1, on the reverse strand, counting down.
AGAAGCCAGAAAGATTTTACTCAAACTCCACCAGTGCATGCATATGGGCATGAGGAGAATGCAGGACTTGATGGGGCACTCAGGACTCAAAATTGAGAGCCTTGCTGATCAAATAGAACAAATTGTAAAAACTTGTAAAGCCTGTCAACTAACAAATGCTGGACATAACCAACAGGAACCAGGGAACCGGGAGAGGGAAGACAGACCTGGACCTTACTGGGAAGTAGACTTTACTGAGGTAAATCCTGGGTGTAAGTACTTGTTAGTATTTATAAATACCTTTTCAGGATGGGTGAAAGCCTTCCCAACAAAGCACTAGACTGCCCAGGTAATGGCCAAGAAAATTTTAGAAGGCATCCTCCCCAGGTATGGTTTTTCTGTTAAAATAGGATAAGATAATGGACCTGCCTTTGTTTCCAAGGTGAGTCAGGGATTGGCTTCCATACGTGGGGCAAATTGGAAATTACATTGTGCTTACAGACCCCAAAGCCCAGGTCAGGTTGAAAGGATGAATCGGACTCTTAAGGAGACCCTAATCAAATTGACCAAGGAGACTGGCATTGACTGGGTAGTCCTCCTTCCTTTTGCCCTGTTCAGGGTACGCAATTCCCCTTTTAAGACAGGCCTAACCCCTTATGAGGTAATGTTTGGAGTGCCCCTCCTATAATCCCTGATTTACCCTCAAGGATTGTAACCACAAGAGATAATGATGATTTTAAACTTTCACATTCTTTGCAAGCCTTACAGAGTGTTCATGGACAGGTCTGGCTGAAACTGAGAGAACTGTATATCACAGGACCTCCACCCATGCCTCACCAGTTCAGGCCTGGTCATCTCACCCCACCTCCAGGGTACCCAGTGGTGAGTGGATCACTCCAAGGACAATCCCCTAAAGCTAAGACTGAAGCTTCAGCTACATTGACTATGGGAGGAGAGTTTGTATTGTTTGTTGCCTGTTATTCTATATTAGGAAATTGTGCTAGAAATCCCCATCAGTCTGTTAACCAAATGTGGGAAGTTTATAATTTTGCTACCCAGGAGATACTGAATTTCACTTTAAAGGTGGCCCCACTGTGGACATGGTTTCCCAAACTGGAATTCAATTTAGGAACTTTACTGCAATTGCCCCAATTTGTTGCAGTGATTCAAAGCCGCCCCTTTTATGTGTGCCCCGGATATCTTAGTGGGCATACAGAATAGGAAAAGTGTAGGGGAGCAGACAGTTATTTCTGTTCCTCATGGGGTTGTGAATCAACAGGAGATATTTGGTGGGAGACCCCCAGAAAAGGAGGCTTGTTAATAATGAAAAGACATTCTAAACCCCCATGTATCAAAGTTCAAGACTTACCGCTAGTGCCTCCGGTAATGACAGGGGGAGCAGCGCTACTCTGGCACTATGCTTCCTCTAGATGGAAGGCAGAGAAAAATGAGTGTAACCCTGTCTTTATTTGATTCACAGAAGCCGGGAAAGAGAAGTGGCTTTGGACAGGAGGGATACCATGGCGGATAAGGATTTATGATGAAAGCAGGTTTGCCCCCAGAGACCCAGGGGGCTCCTAGAAATAAGATGGAGAATAACCCCCACCTCTCCAATGGTGGTGAGACCCAACCAAGTACTCAAACCCTCCTCTATGAAAATGCCCAAATCTAAAAGGAAGGGCACTAAAAGGTCACAGCGACCACATCCAACTTCCCAAAGCCCACCACCAGTGATGTCCAGTGATTTGGCTGTCCACCACACAGTCCTAGTAGCTCCAGTATACCCAGACACAAACCCCATTTTTCAGCTCTTAGTGTATACTTATGCAGTCCTTAATCAGACTCACCCGGACATCAAAACTTCTTGCTGGATGTGTTTCAATTTACAGTTTCCCTTTTATGAAGGTCAAGCAACAATACAAGATGTTTCAGAGGCTACTGATGATTCACAATGTAGGTGGACACAGGAAACTGCCCAGTTGACATTGCAAACAGTGACAGGATGCCGGGGCCAGCTGGCAGCAAAACCAGGGTTCACAGATTGGGGTTCCTCAAATAGGGGGCAAGGACTAGGAAAAAATAGAAGAGAGACAGACACACCAGGTCCGGGATGTCTGCAGCCCAAGTAAAGACTGCCTCATTTATTCAACTCCAGCTTATATCCCTTCTTGAAACCAGGGAACTTCCAACTGTTACATTCATATGGTAAATCTCAGGTAATTTAAACAGAATAAGGCCATAAAACAATAAGACAATAAAGCCATGGTCTGATGCAAATCAAGATACAATTTGATTCTACTCTGGCTCCCAACATATCCCCTGTTTTTATTTTAAAAGAAACACAAGTGCAATTTTTACTCTTTCCTATACCTCTAATTATCCTGTCACATTTTCCAAAAATGACTTTGGTCCCTTCATCTAACGGAGATTGATGGGCGGAGATTCAGCTTCTGTGACTTCTTCAAGCTGACTCAGGGGCGTTGTCTCTGTGCTTGACCAGAGACCTTAAGAAGCCTAGCCTGTATTATCAAGGGGTTGCAAGGATTAGATATCAGGAATAATAATTTACTCCAAACTAGAGATCATATTTAATATTTAACAACTGCACAAACCATCTTTGGCTACAATAGTGTAACTTACTTAGCACCCATTTGCAAAGGCCTTTTTCTTGAATGTCTGGGGAACTAAATTTCTGCAACCTTAACAATGCTTCAGTTTTCAGATCTAAACAGATTAATAGAGACACAAGCCCCAGATCCACAAACTTTCCTGAGTTTGTGGCTGGTGTCAAATAAAAAGTTCGCTCAATTAGGACTTTAAACTATCCACTATCACAGAAGATTAACAAGTTCCTGCCCAGTTATGAAAGGCACGGGCATTAGTAAGGCATGCTTACAAACTATTCTATGACCTCCCGGCTCTGATTAATTTGAGTGGCCAAGCACAAGTGACTCTAAGATCTGACACCAACTCTGCCATCCAAGCATAGGCTTTCATGTCCCAGCAGTGTCTCTCCACACAGGGATAAACTGCCATTAGCATTTCACTTTGTTGGTTGCTGTATTTGAACTCGGGGCCTGGGCACTGTCCCTCAGCTCTCCAGCTCTAGGCTAGCACCCTGCCACTGTGAGTCCCTAGCTTGGTGCTTGAGTGCTTCCCCCCAGCTTTTCAGCTCAGAGCTAGCACTCTGCCACTTTGAGCTCTAAAGCAACTCTGTCCCAGCATTCTGCTGGCAGATTAGACACCACAGTCTCACAGGGACTTTGTTTTGCCCGGGCAGGCTCAAAGGTGCGGCTATCAGATCAATGAGTCCTACAAAAGGCCATGTTACTCCAATTAAAGCAACAAGGTGGTCAACTCAGAAATAGTCTAAGCATGATCTTACCTGGAACCTGGTAAGAGCCAAAATTACATCTGAATAAGGGTTGCTGACATTCTCCATGGGCCTGCAGGAGATTGCTATAAAGTAACTTACAAGAGTAAGTTGAAATAGCAATTAAGCCACCATTTTGATAGTCCGAATTTTCCTTGTTTCTTTTTTAGAAACAAAACTTTAGGACAACTTTACTTTTAAATTTTGTTTAGAAACCAATGCTACTTTTCTTTAACTTTTACACTTTTTAACTTAAACTCTTAACACTTTGGTCTTTATTTGCATTTGAAAAACCTTTAAGGCTAAAGGAATTACCTTTGCCTCCAGGCCCCCTAGGGCCCAGGTCACTCCCTTTGCCTTTAGAAGAGGCTTTTTGTTTTATTCTGCAGTTTAGATTATTACTGCCTAGAACTCCATCAACAGTTTAAACTCAAATAACAGTTTTTACCTAATGCAAGAATTACAAACATCAATGCACCAAAAGTTATCATCAGACTTCCAGTGTCAGTCTGCAAGAAAAGACAGATAGGCAAAGTTTCTGACATTAATGAACAATTTTACATTTAAATCTCTAATACATGTCTCCAAACTTTAAAGGTAATAAATCCCAAATTCCCTAATACCTCTGGGTTAAACAGGATACAATGTTTACAATGTAAACAGCTCTAAGTATTACAAAACCAGATTTTTTTTTCAGGATGTTTAGAAAAGTACTTTTTACCAATTTCTCTTTAAACCAATGTAATAATCCTTTGAGACATTGTAAAACATTCAAACCTAATATTTTCTTGAAGTTTTAAGCTTAGATTTACCCAATTGTCTTTGTGTTTAAGTATAAATTTATCCATTGTTTTATACAGCTTGCTGACAATTTAACCTGAACATGTTCACTCACTCATTCACACACATTCATACTCAAAGATCATAAAGTGCGCAAAATTAATATTGGCCGTTCATTTTCCGGAAGTTTGTGTCAAGAGAGCTTTGCCAATTTTACTCTTACAGGTGAGAACCAGGTTCAAAACAAAACTTTTTGCAAGGCAACTTAGCTGGAATTTATTTTTCCAGGGCTTGTTACAACTGCAGAAATGGGGAAACGGCCATGCTAGGCCCAGAAATGTTCAAATAAATAACAAGGATGTGTGCTTGAGTACGCACAGAAAAACCATAAGGATCCATACTTAGAAATGGTACCAATTTTAAAGACAAATTGGACAAGGAAAAATATGTAATACGAACAAGACAGAGAAACTGAGACTTTTAAATAATCAGACATTGACATATAACAAGAAAATTGGACTCAATCAGATACACTTAACACAAAAAACATGAGCTCAAATGAATGTTTTCACCAAACAGCTATTTTTAGATTTAGACATGTCTTGCTGGTGGGACTCTCAGGTATGCCTTGTTATCAACAAGAAACTCAGAAGGGGAAGGGGGGTCAAGGTGTCCCTTGACCACCCAGACCTCTATTTTAGGCCCACAGTGCACCTTTTCAAAAAATAAAATAAAATAAAACGCAGACATACAGGGGGTCGGCCGACTTCTACTTACCTCTGGAGGCCTTTGCTTTTCACCTGGGCATCTTTTACAAAAAAGGTTATTAAGAAGAGGGATGGTAAAGACAAAATAATGTCACATATTAAATTGTGTAGAGTCAATGAATATGTTAAAAGGTTCCTACATAATAGTAAAAGGAGGAGAAACACAGCTCATATAAATGTGTTGAACAAGTGGATCAGTAGCAGTCCCAATTGACATGCACAAATAACTCAGGTCCTTCCCAGATCGCAGGATGCACCACTGGAGGGTTGGGGTGTAGGCCCAGTGAGTCGATGCATGGATGGCCACTGTCACTCTCCACAAGCCGAACGCAGCGTTCAGGCAGCCAGCGGGCATCATTTTCTCCTTGTGAAAAAACACATACGTGCCCTCAACCCCAGGTTAGAACAGGATCGGGTCCATGCCAAGTACCAGTTAGGGGATCCTTCCACTTTACTAAGGCAAAAACACGCTGCTCTCTTTTTTCCCAGAATCGCTGAGCAGCAGATAAATTATTTGAATCCAGATTCAAAAAATTTAAAACAAATAAAGCATGATTAAGTATATTCACAGGGGTAGCGGGATACGACTCTCCTTTCTGTATTTTAGCAATTTGATGTTTTAATAATCCATTAGCTCTCTCCACGATGCCTTGACCTTGAGGATTGTAAGGAACGCCTGTAATATGAGTGATATTATAGGAATGGCAGAAGGATTGAAATGCTCGACCTGCATAGCGAGGGCCATTATCTGTTTTTATTTGCAAGGGAATCCCCATCACATCAAAGCATCGAATGCAGTGAGAAATACAATGTTTAGTGGCTTCCCCATCAAGGGGGGTGGCCAGGATAAAATTAGAATAAGTATCTACAGTAACATGAACATATTTTAATTGGCCAAATGATAGAACATGTGTGACATCCATCTGCCAAATGTGATTAGAAAGCAGTCCTCGTGGATTTATACCTAAATGGGGGGCTGGTGAAAAATGGACATAGTTGGAGCAAGTCTTAACTATTTGTTGTGCTGCTTCTCTAGATAATTTAAACTGTGGACGCAAGGCTCGACTGTTTTGATGGTGGATGGCATGTGCCTGCTTAGCAAGTTCAACCTGAGTTAAGTAAACTCTGATGGCGGAGTCAGTAACTGCATTGCCCTCACTTAAAGGGCCAGGAAGATTAGTGTGAGCTTGAACAAAGCCAAAAAAACAAGGGTGGTTGCGAGATCAAAGCAAAGTTTTACTTGGTGAAATAGGGTCTGAATATTGGAGTTAGTAGTTCCAATAAAGGGAACAGTTTCTATGACTTGAAGAGCACAAATTACATATTGACTGTCTGAGTATAAGTTAAAGGGCTCGTCTTGTAACAGGACGAGGGCTTGTAAAACAGCCTCTAATTCCACCTCTTGGGCGGAGGAAAAACCCGTAACCCAAGATTGAGTTTTCCCATTGATGGTCAAAACAGCTGTTCCATTAGAGGATCCATCTGTAAATACTAAAGTGGCTGAAGATAAAGGCGAGGCCCGTACTATGGAAGGAAATAGAAACATCTGACACGCAGCAAATTGGAGAAGTTTGTTAGACGGGTAGTGATGCAAAAATTTTCCCGTATAATTGGCCCAAGCAATGGCCCAAGGATCGCAATGGGCGAATAGCCAATCTTGTTGTTGTAGATTTTATGGGACACAGATAAAATGAGGTTCCTGACCTAAATATTTACGGGAATCCACTCGGCACATATGTATCAGATTAGCTACCAATTCGTAGTAGGGGGTCAGCACTTTGCCGGGTGTTGATGGTAGATAAAGCCATAAAAGTGGGCCATCCTGCCACAATACAGCAATTGGGGAGTGAGAAGTAGCTAAAATATAAACTCCCCATGGTTAGAATAGTCACAATAAGTCACTTGTTGCTGGGAAATTGCCTTTTCTACGATCTGGATGGCCCTCCTGGCGTCGGTTTTTAATTTGCGCAAGGATGTAGGGTTGCTCTCGCCTTTTAAGAGGTCAAAGAGGGGTTTTAACTCCCCTGTGGACAGCTTTAGATAAGGCCGAAGCCAATTTATATCTCCTAAGAATTGCTGAAAATCATGAAGAGTTCTTAAGTGTGAAGTTTTTAATTGTATTTTTTGGCTTTTAAAATAGTGTGGGCCTAATATATGGCCTAGATACGTAAAAGGGAGGTGTTCCTGAACCTTTTCAGCTACGATTATAAGGCCAAAGAGGCTCAGATCTTGCTTTAGTTGTCCAAAGGCTTGTCGTACGACAAGAGGGTCAGAACAAGCTAACAAGATGTCGTCCATATAATGAACAATATAAACAGAAGAAAATTTTTCACGAGTGGAAGAAATGGCTCTAGATACAAAACTTTGACATAAAGTTGGGCTGTGTGCCATGCCCTGTGGAAGCACAAGCCAGTAATATCGCTTCATGGGTTCTTTAAAATTAACAGAGGGGATGCTGAAGGCAAAGCGCTTACAGTCTTGAGGCGCCAGGGGTATAGTATAGAAACAATCCTTCAAATCTATAATAATCTTATATGTATCCTTTGGGATTGCCATGGGTGAAGGCAAGCCTGGCTGTAGGGCCCCCATCAGTTCCATAGTTGCATTTACCTTTCTCAGATCCTGAAACAGCCTCCATTTACCTGACTTCTTCTTTATAACAAAAATTGGAGAATTAGAAGGGGCCACATGTCCAAAGTCCAGCTGTTCCTGTACCAGCTGCTGTACTGCAATGATCTTTTCTAGTGAAAGAGGCCACTGTTCGACCCATACCGGTTCTTCAGAGAGCCAATTTATGGGATCAGCATGAGGGGCAGGACAAACAACAGCCCCCGTTAAAGAATAACCTAATCCTTGTCTCGGGGGGTGAGACTGGGGTTGGAGTGGCTCTGGCTCCCCCTGTGCTGCTCGGCCTAGTCCCCTAAAGGGGAGGAGGCCTTGATCAAGTAACTGCTTAGTGACCGCAGCACTAGGACTAAACATATACACTCCCATTTTTTCCATGATATCACGACCCCATAAATTAATTAGCAGATGATCCAAGACAAATGGCTGAAAATGACCAGAGTGCCCTTCCTCATCTCTCCAAACAAGGATTGCACTGCTTTTCTGTGGGTCAGTTGCTTGCCCAACCCCCTGTAGGGAAGTCATAGAGGTTGTCAGGGGCCATTGGGCTGGCCAATGTTTTTTAGATATCACAGACACATCTGCTCCAGTGTCTAATATTCCTTTAAAGGGCTTTTCTTGTATAAATATTGTCATCTCAGGCCTCTCTTGTTTTATGCTTTGTACCCAATAGATATCAGATCTAAATCCTCTCTGTCCACATGGGGAATTAGCAGTATCCCCGGGAGGTAAAGGCACAAGTATTAGTTGTGCTAATTTTTGACTGGCTAGGATCGATACCACGTGTTTCGGGGCAGAGGCCATAACTTTGATTTCTCCAGTAAAATCCTGGTCAATTTTGCCTGGTGTAATCTGTATCCCTTTAAGGGCTGAGCTACTTCGCCCTAACAGCAATCCAACCACTCCCGGGGAAGGGGGCCGAAGACCCCGTGGGGAGAGCTTGTGTCCCCATCTCTGGGGTCAATACTGAGCAGGTGGAGGAACAGAGGTCCAATCCTGCACTGCCTGGGGTGGCACGGAGGAGGCTGGAGACTGATTTTGGGGGGTTGTTAGAAGTTGTACTTGTGGCCGAGAAGAGGGAGGGACTGCCCCATAGTTTTGCGGGGCAGGGGCTGGCCCCTTCTCCAGTTTCCCAAAAACAGGTGGCCATTGTGATTTGTTGCTGACTTGCAATCTTTAGCCCTGTGCTTCCCTTTACCAGAGCGTGGACATGTGCCAGGTGATTTTTCTCTCTTTAACCTGGCCTGGCGTGGGCACTGCATCACCCAATGTCCTATTTGTCCACAAGAAAAGCAATGCCCTGGGGGTCTAGCATCACGAGAATGCCGCTGACCTCTATATTTTAGAAATTCAGTAACAGTCTTTCCTTGAGGAGCGGCGGCTAAAGTAAGGCCTTGTACATGGGAGGGTCCAATATCAGCACACAGTGAAATAAAGTCGGTGATTCCTCTCTTATTTCTATGGGGTCTGATAGCCGCCTGACAGGCGGCGTTGGCATTTTCATAGGCTATGTGTCTAACTATAATCTTCCTTGCATTCTCATCTTGTACGAGGCGGTCTGCAGTTTCCATTAATCGAGACAAAAATTCTAGATAAGGTTCATTCGGTCCCTGTTTAACTTCTACTAGATTTTTTGTACAATTGGAATTTCGTAACCTTTTCAAAGCCTCTCTCGCCACAGCATTTATTTGTAAATAGGCCTCCTTTGCATAACCCAATTGATCTTCGGTGTTTTTATAGGTTCCCTCTCCTAACAACTGATCAAAAGTGTAAGGCAGGTTCTTAGACCTATTTGTTTCAATTTTAGCCCGACACTGGGCAGTGAACTCTGTCTCCCATAATAAGTACTCTCCTGCACTAAGGCATGCTCTGGCAAGCCGCTTCCAGTCATTTGGCCATGCAAAACCAGCACACGCGGCCTCCAATATTACTTGAGTAAAAGGGGCAGTTGGCCCATATTGGGAGCAGGCAGTCTTTAAATCCTGTAATAGTTTAACAGGAACAGGTTGATGGTATACTTGTTCATCATGATCAACTAAACTAGGGAAGCATCGAGGCCCTGAAATATCTTCCCTCTCTCTAGCAGCCTGAGTCAGGTTTAATTGCGATGCACTGTGCCTGGTTGTAGTGCCTGTTAAAAGGGACTTGTTGCTAGGGCCTTTAGGCTTGCCTACAGGTTGAAAAAGGGATGAGGCCGTAAGGCTGCAGCCGGAGGCGGTGGGTGTGAGGGGTAAGGTTTAGAATCAGATACCATAGTGGCCTGAGGGTCATATTTCTTTCCTACTTCTGGGGGGGGGGCTCTCTGCTCCATCCCCATTTTTGATAGAAGATGTAGGATTTCTTCTAACTTCTTCTCCATCGTAGACATCCGGCCCTCCATTGACTCATCATAACTTTCCTCCTTGATATTCAAATCTGAATTCTGATACTCAATATCTACTGGTTGTTGTTCCCTTTTCAAGATCTCACTTAGAGTCTCTTGGGCTGCGGCATATGGCTCAGCTTCAGGTTTTTCAGAAGGGTCCTTTAACTCATAAATTTCCTTTAATTCAAGATTAAGTTCAGCATTCTCATGTTGAGGATTTATGCATTCACTTACTAAATTCCATACATCAATAGCCTCTACTGGGGTCTTTTCGGGGCCATATACATTATAATATTCTTGAATTCTTTTTCCTATCCGCTGCCAGGTTTTTTGGAATTCCTCCTCTATAAACCTCGTGCATGCCTCCTCAACAAACTCTAGGAAGCTCTGAAACACCCCTTTTTCCACCCATGTTCCGTGGGCTTCAAGTAGGCCTGTCAAGATTGGTACATATGACCTATGGCTATTAACTTGACCCATAATTTTTACTCCTGACTATACACTCTCTTAAGATCCTCTCTTTAATAGTCCTATGATGTGTTACTCACCACAGGGAGGGGTCTTTCACCTTCGTCCCAGATTTTCAGGGTCCCTGTTTGGGCGCCAGTTGCCGGGGCCAGCCGGCAGCAAAACCAGGGTTCACAGATTGGGGTTCCTCAAATAGGGGGCAAGGACTAGGAAAAAATAGAAGAGAGACAGACACACCAGGTCCGGGATGTCTGCTGCCCAAGTAAAGACTGCCTCATTTATTCAACTCCAGCAAATATCCCTTCTTGAAACCATGGAACTTCCAACTGTTACATTCATATGGTAAATCTCACGTAATTTAAACAGAATAAGGCCATAAAACAATAAGACAATAAAGCCATTGTCTGATGCAAATCAAGGTACAATTTGATTCTACTCTGGCTCCCAACAACGGGACAAGGCCTACTTGTGGGCATACCATCAGCCAAGTATTTTCAGCTTTGTAACAAAACTTTCACCCCTTCTAATACTTCGACTTATGTGTTGACCACCCCCAAATGCCTGGTGGGCCAGCACCACCAAACTTACTCCATGTCTCTCCTCAGACATGTTAGGAAAAAATAACACGATATTTTGCATCCTAGTGCAATTACTACCCAGACTTGTGTATCATACTGAGGAGGAGGTCATGACAAGCCTGGACCCCCACCCAAATGAGAAGATTAAGAGGGAACTGATTATACTGTCACTATAGGGGGTCTAATTGAACTAGCTGGATTAGGGACTGTTATAGCTTCCTTAGTCACCCTGAAATCCTCTTATAATATGCTGTGTCCAGCCATAGATGAAGACATAAAGGAATTAGAAAGTTCCATCTCTTTCCTCCAAAAATCACATGAGTCATTAGCTGAGGTAGTGTTACAGAACAGAAGGGGATTTGACTTAGTATTCCTACACCAAGGAGGGTTTTGTGCAGCCCCAGGGGAAGAATGTTGTTTTTATGCAGACCACTCTGGAGTAGTTAAAGAATCCCTAGTTAAAATCTGTGATGGCTTGGCCAAAAGGAAAAAAGAACGAGAACAACAGGAAGGCTGGTATGAATCGTGGTTCAATTTTTCCCCTTGGCTCACAACCTTACTGTCGCTCTTACAGGTCCTCTCATCCTGTTCTTTCTTGCTCTCACAATCGTACCTTGTATCATTATTAAGTTAATTTCTTTTGTTAAAGACCAGGTCAACATGGTTCAGCTTATGGTATTTCGCTCTCAGTATCAACCTGTTGACCCAATTCCCACCAAATCTACCCTTTGACCATCTATCCAAAGTTGAGGTTTCCTCCTAATTAAACTCCTAACTACCCGGCGTGAGGGGAGGGAGGTAATAGAGTATAATAGGGTTAAGGTTTTTTCTCTTTCTTCTTTCTTTTTCTATGCATTAAGATTTTAAAATTAAGGTTTAAACTTGAGTTCCAAAGTAAAGGTTAGATCTTATTGAGATGCTTTAGTGTTCTTGTACAGAGAAACGCACTGTAGAAGAATCAACTCCAGGTAGGGACATGCTTGGAAGCTACTTCTATGTTGACCACCTTGTTGTTTTAATTGGAGTAAAGAGGCCACTTATGAAACACTTTGATCTGCAAACTGGTCCAAAGCCTGCCCAGGCAGAAAAGATCCCTGTTGAGACTGTCGTCTCTAAATTTGTCAGGTGAATTGCTTCAAAACTTATGGTAGCAGAGAGTTAACCCTGAGCTGAAAGGCTGAGGGATAGCACTTGAGCACCAAGTTCGGAATTCAGAATGGCAGAGTGTTAGCCTTTAGCTGCAGAGTAGAAGAGCGGGACCCAGGCCCTGAGTTCAAGATTAAAAATGGCAAGGTGCTAGCCCTGAGCTGGAGAGTTGAGGGACAGCACCAGGCCCTGAGCTTAGGTCCAGCAACCAGTGACTAACCAAGGGAGACACGCCAGGGCCATGGAAGCAACCATGAAAGTTAGTAATGCCACCAGATCTCAGGGCCATGCGTGTATGGCCTCTCTAAAAACAATCAAGCCAGGAGGTCATAAGAAGGCAGCTTGTAAGCATACCCATCCTAAGAGTCAAAGATTCGACTCAGTACCAAAGACAAGGGGGGAATGAAGAGCGTAGAAAATATCTACACGTATATTTTCATAAACCTATGTTAACCATCATTTGGTTTTTTTTTCGTTATTTGGAGAGTCTGGGGAGTTTCTTTTTTTTTGCTCAGAATTACTTTATTTTTTAATTTTTTTATTGTAATTAGTAAAAGGGTTACATGATATTTGCCAGATAGAAGGTGCATTAATTCACATACATTGATACCCTTTCACATGTCTTGGTACCCATTTCCCTCCCCCCCCAAACCCCCCACCCGTCTTTGTTGTCCCCTCTTCCCTATCAAATTTCAAATATCCAAATACAAATAAATTCAATATATCAGATAACAAAGTGAGATACTATACCAATATGAGATAACAAGGGACAGCAAAGGAGATGAGAGACAACATAGTACATTAAGGACAACAATCATTCATTATATGAGTTTTGTTTCAATATCCTGGAGGTCCTTTCAATTAGCTTCACATTATATGGCCTTATGTATCAAGATTTTGCTCTATTGCAAATCTCTGCTACTAGAGCCCAAGTTTTCCACTGATTATGACAAATGAGGGAAACCATTGAGCCTAAGTTCCTTTGAGTCTGGCTTACTTCACTTAATATGATTTTTTCTAAGTCTTTCCATTTCCTAACAAATGGGGCGATGTCATTTTTTCTGACAGCAGCATAGAATTCCATTGTGTACAAATACCACAACTTGTTGATCCACTCATCAACTGAGGGACATCTAGGTTGGTTCCATATCTTTGCTATGGTGAATGGTGCTGCAATGAACATTGTTGTGCTAGTGGGTTTAGTATGTCCTTGTTTCTGGATGGTTGGGTAAATGCCAAGTAGTGGAATTGCTGGGTCATAGGGGAGTTCTATGTTTAGCCTTTTAAGGCACTGCCACACTGCTTTCCATAGTGGTTGAATGAGTTTGCACTCCCACCAACAGTGTAGTAGTGATCCCTCCTGGCGACATACCCTCCAGCATCTGTTGTCATTCGTTTTCCTGATCCTGGCCATTCTAACTGGAGTGAGATGGAATCTTTGAGTTGTTTTGATTTGCATTTCTTTTATGACCAGAGATGTGGAGCATTTCTTCATGTGTCTATAGGCCATTTTTGTTTCTTCTTCAGAGAAGACTCTCTTTAAGTCTTTGGCCCATTTTTAATGGGATGGTTGTTACTTTGGAGGTTAGTTTTGGAGGGATTCAATTTTTTGAGTTGGTGATATATTTTAGATATGAGGCCTTTGTCTGTTGTTTGGTTGATGAAGATCTTTTCCCACTCTGTAGGCTTCCTGATTAATGTACTAGCTATGTCCTTTGCCATGCAAAAGCTCTGCAGTTTAATGCAGTCCCACTTATCCAGCCTTTCTCTGATTTGTTGTGATTCTTGGTCCTTATTAAGAAAGTTTCGACCTGTGCCAAGGAGGCCTAGTATATCTCCTATTCCTTCCTGTAGAGTTTTCAGTGTGTCAGCTTTTACCTCCAGGTCTTTGATCCATTTGGAGTTAATTCTAGTGCAAGGTGACAAACAAGGATCCAGCTTTAGTTTTCTGCAGGTGCTTAACCAGTTCTGCCAGCACACCTTGTTGAAGAGGCTGTCTTTCTTCCATTCTATTTTTTTGGCTCCCTTGTCAAAGATTAGGTGGCTATAGGTCTATGGTTTAATATCTTGGTCTTCAGTTCTATTCCATTGGTCTTCAGGCCTGTTCCTGTGCCAGTACCAAGCTGTTTTGAGAATTATAGCTCTGTAATAGAGTCTAAAGTTTGGAATTGAAATCCCTCCAGCACTGTTCTTTCTGCTAAGAAGTGTTTTTGCTCTACCGGGTCTTTTATTATTCCATATGAAATTTTGGATTGCCTCTTCTATTTCTTTAAAGAATGACATTGGGATGTTGATGGGTATTGCATTGAATTTGTAGATAGCCCTTGGCAAGATTGTCATTTTCACAATGTTGATTCTTCCAATCCAGGAGCATGGAAGGTTTTTCCATTTCCTTAGTTCTGCTTTAATTTCCTTTTTCAGGGTTTTAAAGTTTTCATCAAAAAGGTCCTTTACATTCTTAGTTAAGCTAATTCCTAGGTACTTTATTTTCTTTGAGGCTATTGTGAAAGGAGTTTCTTTCCTGATTATTGCCTCGTTCCTCTCACTGTTGGCATAAAGGAAGGCAGTTGATTTTTGAGGGTTGATTTTATAGCCTGCTACTCTTCCAAAGCTTTGGATCAGCTCAAGGAGCTTGGAGTAGAGTCTATAGGATTCTTTAAATACAGAATCATGTCATCTGCAAAGAGGGATAGTTTTATTTCCTCTTTCCCTACTTGGATCCCCTTTATGCTTGCTTCTTGCCTTATTGCACTGGCTAGGAATTCTAGTACTATGTTAAAGAGTAGTGGAGAGAGTGGGCATCCTTGTCTCGTTCCTGATTTTAGAGGGAATGGCTTTAGATTTTCACCATTAAGTGTAATACTAGCAGTAGGTTTCTCATACACAGCCTTTATTACATTGAGGAATGTTCCATGGATTCCTAGTTTCTCCAGAGCTTTTAACATAAAGGGGTGTTGGATCTTGTCAAATGCCTTTTCCGTGTCTATTGAGACAATCATGTGATTTTTGTCCTTGCTCCTGTTGATGTGTTGAATTATATTAATTGATTTGCGTATGTTGAACCAGCTTTGCCTCCCTGTGATGAATCCTGTTTGATCATAGTGTATAATTTTTTTGATGATTTGTTGTAGACGGTTGTCCAGTATTTTGTTGAGAAGTTTTGCATCGATGTTCATCAAAGATATAGGTCTATAGTTCTCTTTCTTTGATGAATCTCTGTCTGGTTTGGGGTTAACCATCATTTGGGCCGGGAACCAAATAGCTGTTAACTGTAAAACCTTGATTGGAAATACTATCTGTTCTACCCCTCCCACTATGGTCCCAACTGCGATATCTTGTCTGGCAGAAAGAACTTGACTAATAACCTGTTTTGTAGAACAGACTGACCCTCCCTGTCATCCCAAACCTGACTCAAGCACATAATGATAATTACTAGGCAGCGCACTTTCATTAATTGCCTTCTCACTAAAGCATATATAAGCAGCTGTGTAAAAATAAAATTTGAGACCTTGGTCAGTATACTGTCTTGGTCTTCCTCCTTGTGTGTAGTTTGTCTCTCATTCAGGTCTACTCCTCCTCCAGCTCTAATTGAGGACCCTGCAGAGCCGGGGCATTCTTGTATTGTATTTTTTCATTTGAATTTTTTGTATTTGTATTTCCTTAGCTTGCCTTTCTGCTTCTGTATATCTGCTTGCTAAAACCCTAAGAAATGAAGCTCCTTTCCTTGTGGCTAATCTACAACCACCCATTTGCCCTTGGGTCCCAGACACTGAGTTACCCTCTGGCAGAGAGTATACACATTCCAAGCCTGGATCTAGACATAGTCATCATCTGGTACCTACAAGGTCTGACTTGCGAGGGCCAGCAAACTAGGGCAAATGTCAACCAATCACAAGCCCGTTACCATGGAGATCTCCCTAGACTCATATCTGGCCTAAAACCATCCTCCTAAAATGACAGCCAGCTAAACTGACCAATGATTAGTCACGACATATTTTCCTGCCTTGTATTGCGCCAATCATTTAATGGAATTATGATATAAATTTCCCGTGTGGTGTATTGATTTGTTGCTATTACTTGGTGGAACCTTTCCCCTACCAAAGTATGTATAAAAGGTGCTGTATTCTTGTGCTCGGGGCCTCTGATCTGCACTCGACTATCAGTGCACAGAGATCTATGCTCAAGTTCGTCAATAAATGACTCATTGCAATTTGCATTGATCCTTGGTCTCTGGCGATCCTTTCGGCGGGGATGGGGGTGGGAGTGGAGGGTGAGGGGGGGTGGGGGGGTTTCAGGTTTCTGGGCACTATACCAGAATGAAATGGAGAGATCACTAATTGGGTCATGGCCCCCAAGGATTTGGGGACTTCAACTTCTGCCATGACTGAGCTTGTGCAGGCTTTTGCTTCTACCATGTGCCCCCTAATGGCACCCGAGCCCGAACTTGTTGGAGAGTGGTGGAGCTGGTCATTTTAAAAAAGACTTCCCCTGACTTCGCGGCCCTCCAAAGAAAAAGAAACTCGCATCAGTATGTCCAAAATGAAAAAAAAAAAAGGTTTTCACTGGGCTTCTGAATGTCGATTTAAGACTCAGTCTTTAAACTAGATAAGAGGCAGTCCTCAGCCCCTAACCCATCTGCTATGGACTATCCCCGTCCAAAATGGAAAAGCTAGAATGGAAGTTACAATAAATGGAGCAAAATTTAAAGGCATTATTGACACCCTAGACAACTGTATGATGCTTAGAAAAGAGGAAGTGGAAGAATTAAGATAGAACCTGGTTTCTGACCCCTGTCTACAGGGTGTCAGTGGAAAAACTGCCTCCCTTCTGGTCCAATGGCCTGTAAAATGGAAAGACTGTGATGGAGCCAGTGGATCATTTTAATCTCTTGTCGCTGCTGGCCTCCCATGCAATCTTTGGGAACAAGATGTTTTAACTAATATAGACACTGTATTAACAACAGATGATAGGGCTTTTATGAGGACATCATAACAGATAGAGCCATTAATCTTCCTCAGTATCCCCAATTCTAACAGCCACTCTTAACCAAACAGAGCCTATCCCACTCCAATGGGATACCACCAAACCCATTTGGGTCAAACAGTGGCCTATTTCTCCTGAAGAGCTCCCCCATCTCCAGGCTCTAGTGGAGGACCAATTAAAAAAGGGACACATAGAAGCTAGCACCAGTCCCCATAATTCTCTTATTTTTGTCATCCAAAAAAGGACTCAAAAAATGGAGACTTCTCCAGGACCTATGCTCCATTAATAATCATATGAAAAAAATGGGTACACTCCAACCTGGACTCCCACACCCTCTGTAACACCCAAAGGCTGGCATGTTGCCATTATCAATATTGAAGACTGCTCTTTTCCCCAATGATAGGGAATACTTTGCATTTTCAATATGGGACTCTAATTGTCAATTACCCACATGCCAATATCAATGGAAAGTTCTCCCCAGGATATGAAAAATAGTCCTAAGCTGTGTCAAATGTATGTTTCCCAAGCAATTAGGTCTTTATTTACTAAATGCTTTTGCATCCACTATGTGGACTACATTTTGCTAGCACATAAGGATGCTATTACCATACAAACCTACTTAACTCTACTTACAGAAAAACTTGCAATACTGGGCCTTCATATTGCACCCAAAAAGGTTCAAATAAAAACCCCTTATGCTTATCTCTGATATCATCTGGATCAAAAAAATACCCCAAATTGGCCAAAAATCACTATTAAGCCTCAATATACCTTAACTAAATTGCAACAATTATGTGGACATATAAATTGGGTGTGCAACTTTATGCATCTCCCTACCCAACAGCTCCAACCCTTGTTTCAATCACTCCAAGGAGCCTCTGATCCAACCTGTCCTCATGTACTCTCCCTGATGCTAAACAAGTTCTGCAACAAGTTACTGACTGGTTATGGTCGACCCCCTTGGTATTTTTAGATCCCACTCAAGAAATTACCCTAATTACAATAAATAATAAGGGCCTCATGCAGCATTAACACAAACCCATGGTATATTGCAATAGATACATTTGGCCACTTCTCATTTATCAAAAATTAGTACACCTATTACCATGCTATGCAATTTAGCCATTAAAAGAGCAGAATTATGCCATCCAACCTATGATCGATTCCCTGATAATCTTATTTAGCCCATTGGAAAGACAAATATTTGATTTCCTAACATCTGAAGAAAAATTAGCCTTAAAAATCACCCACTACGGCCGGGAGTTTGGCCTAGTGGTTAAAGTGCTTGCCTAGCATGCATGAAGACCCGGGTTCGATTCCTCGGTACCACATACATAGAAAAAAGCTGGAAGTGGTGCTGAGGCTCAAGTGGTAGAGCTCTAGCCTTGAGAAAGTCCAAGGACAGTGCTCAGGCCCTGAGCTCAAGCCCAGGACTGGCAAAGAAAAAAAATCACCCACTACTATTTTAACATTGATAATCATATGCCCAAAAACTGTTTTAAAAGTTACTCCCCATCACAAGAAGGTGGGAGGTCCCTGCTATACTAATGGCACAAGGGTGTGGATTTGCATGTATTTTTCCAGACACAAGTGACAAACCTATTTGGATTCCAACTCGAGATGTCCAACCAGATGTTACCGCTCACGAGAGAGATATGTTGACTGCCCATGGAGGAGAAGACGTAGACCTCAAGGTATAGCACATGCTATCTCCTGAGGAGATCTAAAGGGATTGGTAAAACAGGCTCAAGCCATGGCCTCAGACCTAGATCCAAGGCACGGTGCCATTATTACAGCAAATTCCAATTTGATGCAAGGCAGGGTAAGATAACACTAGTACCCAGCTTCCAAATCTTGATGATGGTGGGGGAAGATACCATCATTTTCCTCCAAATGCTCTCTTTCAATGGCACAGTTGGCTGCCCTTTATCAGCAGATGCTTTATGGCACCAAAAATCTAACCTCATCTTTAATTGGGAGAAGGCCATTTCCTTTTGCTTTTCAAATGAGTCAATTAAGCAATTTGATCGCTGTACTATTCTGCTTGCCATGGTGACTCATGGGAAAGGATGGTGGAACTACACGGGACCCTACCCTGTTTACTACACTGAGAGAAATTGCACTCATGCTACTGATATACCCTTTTGTATGCAGCTGTGCCCCTGTAGGAAATTTAATAGTTTGGGCAACATTTCAGTTCCTCTGGAGGAATTGGTAATTATTCTTTGTGCCACTCCTGTCAAGGTAAAAAATTTGGAAGCCTGGCAATGTCTCTGCTCACAGCAACATACAACATGTCAAGAGAGAACCCCAAACTTCAAAATCTAAAAGACTTTTATAACTCCTCAGAGAGACGATTGGGAGAGCTAGGACCTCCGATGACAATTGTCTGTTCTTCACATTCCTGTCTTGATTTATCTTCCCTCATATTGGCTAATGCATATCACTGCAACTGCACAGTGTGTGACCACGTGTCAGGGATGGTAGTGGTCAGAGCCCCATTCTTTTTCTGCCTAGGAGAAAACTCCTCTGATGCCTGCATACTTAGTAATCACTGGCAATCAAAGGATACATATTCCTTTGCAGGTCTGGTGCGTGTTCTCCCATGTATTGCTTTGGCTACTAACGACTCAGTTTTCTCAGGTTCGACTAATTTGTCCATGCCCTAAGAGAGCAATCAGATTGATCATTGCGGTCATGTAAGCAATCATTGCCTCAGTAGTTTCTGCTACCACCGCTGCTATATCATTGTCTCAGAGCATGTCCACTGTACAACAGATAAATCAGCTTATTCCTCAGCTGTAATCCATACAGCTGCAGAACCTCCTCATGCTCCAACAACAGACAGATTTGTTCCAAGAACAGATTACATTTCTTCAGCTGCAACAAGGAGGACTATGCAATGCTATGACTCCTTCTGCCTGTCAGCTTTCCACTTCTGTGCCCAATATCTCTGAACTTGATGGCTATATCAAAGGCTCTTGGTCCCTTAAATACTTAAACTTTACTCAGTGTTTACTCCATGATTTTACCCACCTAAACCAGATTATCACACACCTTGTTCCTGCTGCCTCTTTTTTAGAAGATGTACTTAAAAAACTGCAACAATGGTTTTCACCATCTTCTGTAGTTATCCGGGGAAGCATTGTGTGCATAGGGAATTAAGTGCCTGCACTCCCAACCATGTTGCCTCCAGCAACGGGTCACCACACCTTTGAAAGAAAAGGGGGAAATTGTGCATACAGCTGTTCAGATCTGGCTGAGTCTGATAGAGTAGCAGTAGAAGCATGCTTCCTGCTCATGGAGATGTGACCTATCTTGCCAGCCATGAGCTGTCCACGCTCCTGCACTCCCTACAAGGGCCATTTGTACCCACTTCAAATACCTTGCATCAACTCCCTACTAGGTCATTGGGTGGGAGGCTCATGAAGTTGGTTTACTGAGCTATAAAATTACTGATCTGCATTATAATAAACTAGACCTATTCAAGTTTTTCTGACCAGCATATGAACTATGTGCATGTTGTTCATGATTACCTCCTGCCAGAAGCACAGCCCCACAACCAATTTCATGGAGAATACCTTGGTCACCCTGAATTCTTATCACAGAGCCCAGGAGACATTAGATTACACATTTTAGTATGACTGGGAAAATACAGGTAAGAAAAACCTGCTGATGAACTTAAAGAACTGCTAGGGTCTCTCGGAGGAAAAACAACCACTCTGCTCTTTTCAAGTAAGAATAGTATATGTCTCACCCATGTTGTTACCTGAGATGTTAGTTTGGGAGGGATCTGGAAGTCACCAGGTAATTCATGAAAATGTTATCACAGCGAACTTGTGGGACTCTGCTTTATGTTGAACTGTTATGAATATGAGTGGAAAGTTTCTAAGTAATTTCTGTGTAATAAAGTTGAATCCCCCCACAATCAAGAAGAAATAGTCTATCAGAGCCTTCATGAAATTATTTGTGCAGCATAATGGAGATGGTAAATTTTGCCAAATACATAGGGGCTCTACTTAGTGACTGTAAGTTTCTTTCCTATTGTGGTTTTAGCCTTACTACGGATGTGCTTTAGAACAATCTGCACTTGCTAAATGTGCCTGGACTGGCATGCCACACTGTACTTGTCAGTACAAATGTACATTGAAATTTGAAATTCTCTGCTTCAGGAGTAATTACAAACATGGACATGTGTGCTTACTAAGACATTCATAAGTACCACAATAAGCAAGACTATGAAACAATATTAGATGTGCACTTCATTAGCAGTACCACTAATTCCATGTGCAAAGATGACCCATTCATTATGAAGATGAAAACAATATCTTTGGGTAATTTGTTTATCTGTAGCAGAATATATTCATCATGAATTACAAGACATTTTGAGCAAGAGCCTGAAGAGAAGTTCCATCTTGCTTCTTATGGAAGCCCAATTTTCAACAGATATGAGTCTTGACACAGATTATGTTTCAGACAATTAACCCCATTGTCAACATATCACTGAAGGCATTCTGTTGTTGCTTAGTTGCTATACTGAAAGCTCAGTTAGGTAGGCAAGGTAGGTTAAATCCTTTTATGGGTCCCACAAGTACGCATTTAGAATAATGAAAATTTCCCTGGCATTGGGAAATTCGGTGTGATTAATGGCCTAAGATCACTCCCTAATTCCTTACCAGGATTACACTTGGGTATTCAAATGTGTCGGTATTGTATTATAACTGTCAGGGTTCCTACACATCAGTTCAAGAAAAGAACAACCTCTGGGAAACCCTTGTTGAAAGCCAAATTTCCATTCAAATACATCATGTTTCTATGACACTTGCATAACTTTATGTGACTGGTGTCAAATAAAAATTCACTTCTTGCACAAATAATCTGTAGCATGATTTTCTCTTTGTGCTGATTTTCCACATATTACCCACCAAACTCCAAACAAACCCCATGGTCTCAGAGACATGATTTTCTCTCAGTGGGATCCAATAGTTAACACATATTGAAGTATCTCTCTCCTACTGGGTGTGTGTGTGTGATTTGGGGTCTCTATGTTTCTCTTAGGGTTACAAATTTTTGTCACAGATTGCTAGAAGACATCCTCATGATATATATGTTAGGGGAAAACATGGAAAGGATTTAATAATTGCTACTCATATAATATTTGAGATATATGTGAATATCTTTATTCTACAATAGTGGGTCTGCATGTGCATATGTATCTGTGCATGTGAATATTTGTGTGTTTTTTTCAATTGACTTGGAAATAAATGTCACAAGGGACACAATCATACAACCACCTGAAGTTCTCAATGTCAAGATACAGGATTCCAAAGAGGGAGGCATTTATGAAGCTCAGAAGAATTTACATTCTTCCTGTTCTACTCTTTGGATCAATGGGTCCAGACCACTGGTTTAGAATAGCAGACAAATGAAACAGCAGTGAAGATCCAGAAATGAACCCTCAGTCCTAGGATAAAGTAACACTAAGGAAGGAAGCAACACACTGAAAAAAGGATAGAGAGTTTCTTCTATAGGTTATCCACCTGTAGAAAAATGAAGTTAGAACATTGTTAACCAGAATGAACATCAAAAGAATGAAATGCTTTGAGAAAAATGCAGGTTCCCTGAAAAGTTTTCACGCAGGGAAAATTCACACTTTAGGGCTGCTTGGCACTGGAAATACCTTTGATTCTTATTTTTATATTCATTTTCAGCCCAGATCCTAATCACCTTCCTTCAGATTTCTCTAGGCATGATCCCTACCAGTGCTGAAACAACATCACCTCTGACATTTTGTGTGGATTTGGTACTGAGGAATATAACCTAGGTCTTCCAGCATGCTAGGCAATCATTGTACAACCAGCACAACCTCCTGCCGAGGAAGCAACTTCCTTCATAGTGAGAAAGAAAGAAGAAAATTCAAAGAAATTAGGAACAAATACTACCACACTTGTCAAATGCATTAATAAATGCTACTGCTGAGTTTCCATATGAGGACAACATAGGTAGCAAGGGAAACAGAAAACCCACAGGGGGTGACCACATTTTCTGTACTTGTACCAGAAAGAGAGGGCCTCGAATCTCATAACTACCAACAGCTCAACAATTAAATCTTTCAGAAACAAATCCCCAAGACACAACCATCCCATGTACAGCTGCACTGGGAACTTAGAGGAAATTCTCTGAAGTGGAACAACCTACAGCCAACAGACACCTGAAGGAATGCTGCGTTCCACAGGCTATCAAAGAAATGCACAGGAAAACAACAATGAAATTCCAGAACCCTACAATTTAAACGGCCATTTTCAACAAATCCAATATGAACAGATGCTGGTGGGGATGTGGCCAGAAAGAGTCACTATATTACAATGTTGGTGGGAAAGAACACTCATTCAAACACTTGGAAACTACACTTGGAAACACTTGGAAGAATAAACGCAGCAAAACAACACCTGGACATATATATACCCAATTTCTCACCCAAAAACCACACTAAATATACCGGCACAACCATGATCATTGCACACCTATTAATCATAGCTAAACTATGGACCCAACATGGGTGCATGGTCCATGTTTGGATGTGGAATAAATACACAATGGAATTCTGTACTGTCAAGTCAAAGGAAGCCATTGTCCCGTTTCCAGTGTATTGTACAGATGTGGAAAGAATCCTATTGAGGACAGTCAAGCCAGTCCCAAAAGCATATTAGCTCCATGATTTGCCTCCTTTGCAGTGGTACTTACGTGTCCATGGATTTCTTCCAGTTTCTGAGATCTCAGATGTCACTTTCATAGCATTTTACCTCATCTGGGACCCAGAAAGTGTACTCTGAGGAAAAAAAGTGAGTAGAGGAGTTTCTTACACTTCCATTATCTGTGGTTTCTTCTTTGTAACAAGAATTAAGTGCCAAGGATATTTTGGGTTAAATTTACTTTTGTTCTTATAAGGGTCTCCATTGATCTGTCTATCTACTCCTTGATTTATGTTGGTATTTATTCATATCTAGCTGTGTAGGCACCGATACGTTTATCTTTCCATTTCTTTCTTTATTCCAGGCCTGGGCATGATCTCAAGGCTTGAGATTTGTCCTTGGACTTTCTCCACACTAGATTTCTCCCACCTGAGCCTCAGTAACACAACTGGGCTTTCTCTATGGATGTGGTATGGAAGAATCTAACCTGGGCTTCATGCATACTGAGTAAGCACTCTACAATGAAAACAAACCCAGGCATTATCTTGACATTTCTATTCCAATATATGGAATATATCTGCATATGTTTTGTATTCTTTCTATATCTCCCATTTACATTCAAGAGAAGGGTATAGGAATGCTGGAATTTTGCACCCATATGTTTGTGTACCTTTTTAGTCCTTGAATTGGGATTTGCTTCCATTTCTTTCCTGATGCAAAACCTATTTTTGGTCTCTTAAAAACAAAGCTATGCTTACTTGTGTATGTTCTTGTCATACTTTTCAGTTTGGTGTTCATACAGAAAATGTTTCAATGTAGAAATATGAATGCAGGAGAATCCTAGTACCAATGAAAATATGTATATATTGATAGTCCCCGAATATCCTTGTGTGGAGGAATGATTATGAAGATATTCAGCAGTTTATTTGATTTGATCATTTATTCAGTTAGAAAATGTAATTAGGACTATAAACATGACTTGTACATGGCATCTATCTTACATATTTCTATGCAATTGTTTCATAGGTTGACAATATTTTGAACATATTTTTGGTACTGTTCAGTTATTTCTTACCCATTTCAACAAATGCTCTGTAAGAATGGAGATAGCCTTTCTCATAGGACACCCTACAATCCTAATTCATCAATAAATAGTAGAAAATATGAGAATTCACATCAAGCTAGGCCTGTTGGGTCATGTCTGTAATCCAAGCAACTGAAGGGGCTGAGATCTGAGGAATGCAGTTCAAAGGCAGTCTTGGAATTGACAACTGAGAGAATCTCATGTCACTTAATCAGTAGATAGACAGAAAGTGGGGTTGTGACTCTAGGGGCAAGGTGGTAGCCCTGAACTGAAGAGATCCATTCCCAGACACAGGCCAGTAGCTGTGTACAGCAGAAGTCTTGAACTACAGATCTATGACAGTGCCCAGATCCACAGTATAGCCCTAGGAAACACACACATCAACAGTAACAAAAAGCTTACAGAGAGAGAGAGAGGGAGGGAGGGAGAGAGAGAGAAAGAAAGAGAGAGGGAGAGAAAAACAGAGAGAGAGCGAGAAAGGGACAGAGACAGATATTTGATATATACAACTGCGTCTAGTTTTCAGCATGGTTGAGCTTCTAATAGAAAGCTTATGGTAACTAGCCAGAGCAATAAGGCCAGAAGCAATCATAAAGGGGGTTCAAACAGGGAAAGAGGCAGTGAAACTTTCCCTCTTTGCAGATGACATGATTCTGTATTTAAACAACCCTATAGACTCCACTACAAGCTCCTTGAAATGATTCAAAACTTTGAAAGAATAGCAGGGTATAAAATTAACTCTCAAAAATCAACTGCCTTCCTCTATGAGAGGAATGAGGCAACAATCAGGAAAGCAACTCCTTTTGCAATAGCCTCAAAGAAAACAAAGTACCTAGGAATTATCTTAACTAAGAATGTAAAGGACACTTTCAATGAATATTTAAAACCTTGAAAAAGGAAATTAAAGAAGAACTAAGGAAATGGAAAAACCTCCCATGCTTGGGATTGGTAGAATCAATATCGTGAAAATGACAATCTTGCCAAGGGCTAGCTACAAATTCAACACAATATCCATATATATCCCAATGTCATTCTTTAAAGAAATAGAAGAGGCAATCCAAAATTTCATATGGAATAATAAAAGACCCCGTATAGCAAAAACACTTCTTAGCAGAAAGAACAGCGCTGGAGGAACTTCAATACCAAACTTTAGACTCTATTATAGAGCTATAATCATCAAAACAGCTTGGTACTGGCACAAGAACAGGCCTGAAGGCCAAAGGAGTAGAACTGAGGACCCAGATACTAAACCACAGACCTATGGACACTTAATCTTTGACAAGGGAGCCAAACAATAGAATGGAAGAAAGACAACCTCTTCAACAAGGCGTGCTTGCAGAACTTGTTAAGAAAATTAAAGTTGGATCCTTCTTTGTCACCCTGCACAAGAATTAACTCCAAATGGATCAAAGACCTCGAGGTAAAAGCTGACACACTGAAAACTTTACAAGAAGGAATAGGAGATACATTAGGCCTCCTTGGCACAGGTCAAAATTTTCATAATAAGGACTAAGAATCACAACAAATCAGAGAAAGGCTGGATAAGTGGGACTGCATTACATTGTACAGCTTCTGTATGGCAAAGGACATAGCTAGAAAATTAATTAGGAAGCCTACAGAAAGGGAGAAAATCTTCATTAACCATAGAATGGACAGAGGCCTCATATCTAAAATATATCAATAGCTCAAAAAATTAAATCACTCCAAAACTAATCTCCAAAGAAATAACCATCCCATTAAAAATGGGCCAAAGTTTTAAAGAGAGTCTTCTCTGAAGAAGAAATAAGTATGGCCTGTAGATACATGAAGAAATGTTCGACATCACTGGTCATAAAGGAAATGCAACTAAAACAACTCTAAGATTCCACCTCCCTCCAGTTAGAATGGCCAGGATCAAGAAATCTAATAACAACAGATGCTGGAGGGGATGTGGCCAGGAGGAATCACTACTATACTGTTGGTGAGAGTGCAAACTCATTCAACCACTATGGAAAGCAGTGTGGCAGTTCCTCAAAATACTACACACGGAGCTCACCTATGACCCAGCAATTCCACTACTTGGCATTTACCCAACCATCCAGAAACAAGAGTATACTAAATCCACCAGCACAACAATGTTCATTGCAGTTCTATTTACCATAGCAAAGATATGGAACCAACCTTCAGTTGATGAATGGATCAAAAAGATGTATTTATACACAATGGAATTCTATGCTGCTGTCAGAATGACATCACCCCATTTGTAAGGATATGGAAAGACTTAGAAAAAATCATATTAAGTGATATTAAAGCAGACTCAAAAGAACATAGGCCCAGTAATCTCCCAATTTGTCATAATCAGTAGAAACCTTGGGCTTTCCTAGGCTATGCAGATAGGCATCTTCCCACTCAGCACTTCTTGTATTTCTTTCCCCCTCCCTGTATACAATAAATGACTAAATTGTATAAAATATGCCAGGTAACAATGTCTGATACTGTAACCTGTTGAGATAAACCACAAGGGTAAAGAAGAGTAAGAAACTAATTTGTCTAGTTTTAGGAACAAAAATTCTCAGAAAGATATCTTGTGTCCATGTCTGATTGTTGAATTTGCTTAGTCCCATCCATATGTTTCATGTGCATATCTGTTGAGTGACTGTGTTCCACTGCTGGAAAATCCAAAATGTGCACTTCTTGTTGCACATGAGGGAAACTTAAACATGGAGGTTCCCTATGACTCCACAATCCTACTCCTGAGCATTTCCTGAAATGTCCAGAAGAGTGGCCATGCTGAAGCTACTAGCACAATGATGTTTACTGCAGCATTATTTAAAGTGACTAATGTATGGAATCAACTGAAAAGACCCCAATTAGGGATTAAGGCAATGTGGTATTGATACACAGTCGTATTCTTCGCTTGACATCAAAACTAATGGCATAATCCCCATCTGAACCCAAATGGAAGGCATTGAAAAAAATGGTAAGTGAAGTAAGGCAGAGCCAAAGGCAAGATGCAGAATTTAACACCAGATATTAGGAGAAAGGATTCTCAGCTGGGAGCTTCTCATAGTTTTAGAGTGCTTGCCTAGCATGCACTAAGCCTCGGATTTGATTCCACAGTACCATATGCATAGAAAATAGCCAGAACTGGTGCTATGGATAGTGGTAGACCACTAGCCTGGAGAAAGCCCTTGGATAGTGCCAAGCCCCTGAGATATAGAACAGGACTGGCAAAAAGGAAACTAAAAAATAAATATAAATAAATTAATAAATAAAAAACAGCGTGGATTTTTGCCTAGGGTCAATTTTCACATGTTTGGGAACTTTTGAATATTTACTGGTAAGAGACCAGGTCTAATTCCACAGAAGCTATTCATAGGTTTATGATGTTTCTATAGATATTAAGTTTAAAAAAGCAAGATATTTTCAAGGTAATTGCCAATGTGCTAATTTATCACTGCCACATCACTGGAAGTTGCTTGTTACTATTCAGCTATCCAGAGAGATATACTCAGGCTTCCTTTTCCCAGGAATGTGTGCTAATGCTAATTCTTATTCATTCCCTTTCAAAAATAATTCTTCACGTAAAACACATGGGTTCCAGGTTTTACTTCAGTGTTTATGAGTTAAAATATTAAATGTATTATCACTCTTAGGAGATGAATGTAGTTTGATTTATGTTGTCAACTCTCACCAATTTCATTGTAAAATACGTTGTTCACTCTGAATCCTTATCACAGAACCCAGGGGTCTTTACATTGCCCATTTTAGTTTGACTGGGAAAATACAGGTAGGGAAAACCTAATGGTGAACTTAAAGAAGTGCCTAGGTTTCTCTGAGGGAAGACAACCACTCTGTTCTTTTTAGTGCAGTCAGGTTTGTCTTTGAGTATCCAATGTTAGTTTAAACCATATTCCTTCCTTGGGAGGTGACAAGAATATGAAAAACATTTCCAACATAATATTTGTCATCCATATCTCTGTCGAACTTTGCATGAGTGATTGATACTCCCCAATATGTGTATGACTACATGTGAATCTTAAGCAAGTAAACATCAGGTTTATTTATATAAAAATGGCATCCAAAATTGATTCATTCTGTGGTGAAAAGTTGCACTTCCCTTAAAAGTTATAGTAAAGCCGAGAGAATCTGACCAATAGACGGCTATCATTGTGAGAGTAAAGATTTTGTATTTGATCATGTACAGGTATATTTACAAAGGGTTTAAGGTAGAGTAGACTCACAATAACCCAAAACTCTCTCATTATGCCTCACATGCTCACTCTTATTTCAATTGTAACATATGTGTTGCTTGCACTACATCCTTCTACACATATCCCTTTTGCATTCCTTTGGTGCAATGGTTTAGGCTTCAGAGTTAACAGACATTAAATAAGGTTTAGGAAGTTTAGAGCTGTGAAAATAGTCATCAGTACTGCATTTGAGAAGTTCTTAGTGTTCACAAAGGAAAATTCGATCTTCATTGGTTATCGGATCTTCATTGTTAAAATGCGATTCTTTCTGGGTATAACCCTTTTTTGCCCCCAAGATTCCTTGGGTTTGACTACTAAGAGTACTTGTAGGATTCCTCCGAACATCTTATCAGCAAGAGTAGCTCAAAGGTTGAACTGTATCATGATTAAATCATGACTTGGAATGGGGTATAACCTGTAGTTTAAAAGGGAAATATTTACAGGTTCTGTACTTGTAGCAACCTATACAAGAGAACAATAGCCACTCCTCTGCCATAGAATGAAGTTGGACATTTGGGACAATTGAGCTCCTCACCCCCAAATCTCTTTGCTCAGTTTGCCAGAATCCTATTCAAAAAAGCCTCGTATATATCTCATTCACCCAAGTTGTTCCCTAAGATGTTAGTTTGGGAGTGAACTAGAAGTCATCATGTAATTCATGAAACTGTTATCCTTAGTGGAAATGTGTGACCCTGCTTTATGTTGAATTCCTATGACTGTGAGGGGAAATTTTTCAATTAATTTTTTGTTATCAAACTTGAATCCTCTTCACAATTGAGAAGGAATAAAATAGAGTCTTAGGAACTTATTTGTTCAGGGCAATGGAGATGGTAAATTTTCCCAAATACATAGGATCTCTACGTAGTGCAGGTCAGTTTCTTTCACCTGGTGCATTTTGCCTGACTACAGATGTGCTTTAGAACAATCTGTACTTGCTTACTGTATCTGGGCTGACATGTGACACAGTACTTGTCAGTACAAATGTACATTGAACTTTTAAATTCTCTGCTTTGGGTGTCATTACAAACATGATCATGTGCGATTTCTAAGACCCTCATAGGTACCACCATAAGTAGGACTATGGAAAGAATATTCGATGTGCAATATATCTTCATTAGTGGTACCACTAATACCATCTGCAAAGATGCCCCATTCATTATGAAGATGGAAACAATATTTTTTAGCAATTTGTGTATCTGTGGCAGAATACATTCAGCATCCAATACAAGACATTTTGAGCAAGCGCCTGAAGAGAAATTCCATCTTGCCTTTCAAGAAGTCCTTTCAGATAAGAGTTCCCTTCATATGTTTCCACTCAGGTTATGTTTCAGGCATCTAACCCCATTGTCAACATAACAATGATGGCACACTGTTGTTTTTTAGTTGCTGTATTGAAGGCTCAGTTAGAGCCAGCTGTTAATTTTATTTCTGAATGGCAAGTTAAATCCCCTTATGGGTCAGACAAGTATGCATTATGCATAATGAAAAAATCACTGGCATTGATGTGTGGCATTCATTGTGGTTAATGGCCTAAGATCACTCTCTAATTTCTTACCAGAATCACACTTGGGTATTCCCATGTGTAGAGTATTGGATTATAACTGTCAGGGTTCCTGCATATCAGTTCAAAAAAGAACAACCTCTGGGAAACATTTCTTGAAAGCTGAATTTCCATTCAAATATATTATGTTCCAATGACCCTTCCATAAAGTTACATGTGGAGAGTCAAATAAAAAATTCACTGCCTACACAAATAACCCATAGCTTGATTCTCTCTTGGTGACGAATACCCACATTTAACCCCTAAAATTCCAAACTAATCCCATGGTCTTAGACACATGATTTTCTCTCAGTAGGATCTAATCATTAACTCATATTGAGGTATCTCTCTCTCAGTGGGTATATGTGTGACTGGGCATCTCTATGATTACCCTTTTTGTTGTGTTAATTTCATTCTTCTCTTGCATGCTCAAATTATACATGTAAGAGCAAAAGTACATAATACCTTCTTATCCTGAATGTATTGAAATCATAGACACAAAGAAGTTTTTTATTAATGTTAAAGGTTCTAAACTGTGGAAACTGAAAAGTTTGGCTTTGCGTCTCTACCCTCAGTGTTAGAGCTCCTTTATTTATGGTACCACATGAAACAGGCTGATTTTGGTTATGAGTTTATTGTGTGCAGATTGAATTTTGACTCAGAATATACTTTGGGTATGTGAATATGGCCAGAGTCGGTTTTTTTCCTTATATGGGAAATTTATTTATTGTTTCTATCACTAAATGGGCCTCTGTCCTTCTGGCCATGTGAACCCAATCTGATGCTTTATGAGAAACACACACAAGAATATCAGCTTAAATGTTTTTTATATATTAATTTTTATTGTAATTAATAGAAGGGTTACATGATATTTGCCAGATAGAAGGTGCATTAATTCACATACATTGATTCCCTTTCACATGTCTTGATCCCCATTTCCCTACCCCCCACCTCCACCCCTCATCTTGTTTTCCCCCTTTCCCTATCCAATTTCAAATAACCAAATACAAATATATCCAATATATCAGATAACAAAGTGAAATACTGTAACAATATGAGATAACCAAGGGACAGCAAAAGAGATGAGAGATAACATAGTACATTAAGGACAACAATCATTCATTATATGGCTTTTGTTTCAATATCCTGGAGGTCTTTTCAATTAGCATCCTACTATATGGACTTATGTATCAAGGTTTTGCTCTATTGCAAATCTCTGCTAGGAGAGACCAAGGTGTCTACTGATTATGACAAATGAGGGAAACCATTGAGCCTAAGTTCCTTTGAGTCTGGCTTACTTCACTTAGTATGATTTTTTTCTAAGTTTTTCCATTTCCTTACAAATGGGGCGATGTTGTTCTAGAACTGAGGAAATGGAAAAAGCTCGCATGCTCCTGGATTGGAAGAATCAACATTGTGAAACTGACAATCTTGCCAAGGGCTAGGTACAAATTCAATGCAATACCCATAAATATCCCAATGTCATTCTTTAAATAAATAAAAGAGGCAATGCAAAATTTCATATGGAATAATAAAAGACCCCATATGTCAAAAATACTTCTTAGAAGAAAGAACAGCGCAGGAGGAATTTCAATACCCAACCTTAGAATCTATTACAGAGCTGTAATTATCAAAACAGCTTGGTAGTGGCACAAGAACAGGCCTCAACTGAGGACGCAGATATTAAACCACAGACCTATGGCCACCTAATCTTTGACAAGGGAGCCAATAAAATAGAATGGAAGAAAGATAGCCTCTTCCACAAGGGGTGCTGGCAGAACTTGTTAAGCACCTGCAGAAAATTAAAGCTGGATCCTTCTTTGTCACCCTGCACTGGAATTAACTCCAAATAGATCAAAGACCTCAAAGTAAAAACTGACACATTGAAAATTATACAAGAAGGAATAGGAGACACATTAGGCCTCCTTGGCACAGGACAAAACTTTCTTAATAAGGACCAAGAATCATAACAAATCAGAGAAAGCTGGATAAGTGCGACTGCATTAAACTGCAGAGCTTCTTTATGGCAAAGGACATGGCTAGTAAATTAATTGGGAATCCTACAGAATGGGAGAAAATATTGACCAACCATACAATGGACAGAGGCCTCATATCTAAATCATATCAGCAGGTCAAAAAATTGAATCACTCCAAAACTAATCTCCAAAGTAACCATCATCCCATTAAAAGATGGGCCAAAGACTTAAAGAGAGTCTTCTCTAAAGAAGAAACAAAAATGGCCTATAGACACATGAAGAAATGCTCCACATCTCTGGTCATAAAAGAAATGCAAATCAAAACAACTCTAGATTCCACCTCACTCCAGTTAGAATGGCCAGGATCAAGAAACGAATAACAATGGATGTTAGAGGGGATATGGCCAGGAAGGATCACTACTACACTGTTGGTGGGGGTGCAAACTCGTTCAACCACTATGGAAAGCAGTATAGCTGTTCCTCAAAAGAATAAACACAGAGCTCCCCCGTGACCAAGCAATTTCATTACTTGGCATTTACCCAATCATCCAGAAACAAGGACATTCTAAATCCACTAGCACAGCAATGTTCATTGCAGCGCTATTTACCATAGCAAAGATATGGAACCCACCTAGATGTCCCTCAGTTGATGAATGGTTCAATGAGATGTGGTATTTGTACATAATGAAATTCCTTGCTTTTTTTTGTTCTTTTGTTCTCTGCTATCTTTTTAGCTTTAACTCCAGGCATGGCCTATGTACCTGACCTCTTCAGCCCAGGTCTAGGTCTGTACTATTGAACCACAGAGCCTCTACCAGTTTTCTTTTGCTGAAATGAAAATGAGAGTCTGGTGGACCTTCCTGCCCAGGATGGGTGTGATCCATAATCCTCTTTATTCAGCATCCTGCATAGATTGGATTGCAAGAGGGAAATAATATTGCCCAGCTTATTACAAACATTTATGAAGTGAATATGGAAATGCCACCAAGTATTAGTAAATAACATAGCCCATTAGAGTCTATGGAACTTCTGATTCTTAAAGTATTAATCAAATCAGTCACATGAAGTGTAATGTAACTTCTTCTATGGGGGATTCTGTCTGAATTTATATGTAAATACTTTCATGAGAATCTTTGGGATGACTTCAAGAAGTCATATACAAAGGAAATACATATATGCATTTCCTATTTTATGATACTGAGTTAAGTATGAAATACATCTGATACAAGGAAATAAAAAACACAAATGTAATCAGTAGCATTAGAAATGATATTGTATTACGTGATAGTAAAATGTATGAGTGATTTTTCAGTACATACATGAATTGGCTGTCCAAGAGCAAATTGCTCACAGGTATTTGCAGATTATGAAATCTTAATACAACACATAACTTCTAATGGCAATATTAGCCAACATTGTAATTACAACTCTGTCATGATATTTTTCTGCATTGTTTAGTGAATTTCAAGTTTTAGCATGTACAATCATTTTCTAGACATTACAACAAATAGTTTTAAATGCTGTAATCATGTTTACATATATAACTACTTGGATTTTCAGCACCAAAAAATATTCAACCTTCTTGATCTGAAATTTGAATCCCCTATGCTATTTGCCTGCTAATAAGCAGGGTGTATTTATTATAGAACCTCACTGTAATGTTCGTAACTGAAGAGTAATGCAGTTTTTCTGCATTAGCATCTTATTTCGAATACCTCAGGGGAAAAATCAATTGCACATTAATTTATATGGATATACATTTATTTATATTTTAATTATATTCTTTTGACATAGTAATTATTTTTCCGCATAAGTGCACTTATTTCCCTGAAATCCCTTTAAACTGTGATTGTCACTTCCTTATACCTTTGTGACTTTCACATACACAAATGAAAAATAAGTTGATGTTTTTAGATGTATGGACCAAGGAATCATGACAAATTTCTTGTAATTTTACTTAGATTCTTTTGCATTCCTTCCCTTCTAACTGCCTGTACCTTTAACTCATTAATTTTTTTCTTTTTTATTGTATTTTATTTTGGGGATGAGGTATCGGACTGTATTACTCTTGAAATTTTCAGGTAGTGGGTACATTACTACTTGAACCTTGATACCCCTTCCCATGTTTTTCTCCCACCTTCCCTCCTTCCACCCTCTCACAATCATCCTATTTTTGCCATGCCCTTCCTGAAATACTTTTGTATAATTACCAAGAACAAATTATCTAAAACAAATATTCAGCCACGCAGCATTGTAAAAATTGAGGACCCAGAGATGATTATTTTAAACCTAATTTTTAATAAATTGTAAGTTGGGCTGTTTTTTCTCTTTTAAGAATATAGAATAAAGTGGCAAAAGTAAAAGATTATCTGGGACAGATAATGGCCCATCTTGCAAATAAGTAATGTACAGCACTAAAAAGAGTCTATTTATATTCAATAATTCTATTGGTATTGAATACCTAAAATATAACACCCATGTCCAAATATATTCATCTTGGGATGAAGCTGTAAGAGAAAATCATATATAATAAACACTAGATATTATCAATATAGTAATGTAAATATTAGGTAGTAGTGGCAATCTTGGATAAATTTGATGTGCCCCTAATGAGTTTAATATGGAGTAAGACAGTGAAATAGAGGCCAGGTTAGAAGCTGAGACTTTTCAACACATTACTGGAGCATGGAACGGACAGTAGGAATGTGTTAAAAAAGCTTCATCAAGAGAAATTTAGAAGAAAAAGACAGAAAGTTAGCTTTGTATATTCATGAAGGCATAATGCTTTTCATTCTTTGATGAACCTTACAGAAACAACATTTCTTTCCAGAGAAAATGATCCGAATTTTGAAAAAGGAAGAGATTTCCTTTTGCCTTTACCCCAAAAGTTAGAACTCCTATTTCCAGTACCCTGTGAAAAAGGTTGCTATTGTCATGAGCCTTCTATGTGGATTTTCATTTTTTTGTCAGTTATGGGACTTGAACTCTGGGTCCTGGCACTATTCCTAAACTCTTCAGCTGAAAACTGCAGACCTATGGCTTGAGTCACAGAGACACTTCCTGATGATTCCAATTTATGCAAAACATATTTTCAAGAATATATTTGAATTTGTCCACTGTCACTTTTTCTAAATTTAGGGATAATCACTTACATTTTACTTCAATTAATGGCAATTTGGTTTTGTTGTCAATATTAATTCAGTCCAATTGTTTGATACACAAGGATAGAGGTTTAAAAAGGTATTGTTTCTAAATTATATCTTCTAGTTGAATAAGGAATATGTTATATACTGCGTATAGTTTAGGGTTTTTGTGGGAAACATGAAAACATTGAAATGTGGCTATGAGGAAGAGTAGAATAAAATATGGTACCCATATTGACAGAACTCAGCAATTTATATATGATAATGGCTGTTGTAATGCTCGGGAGGGCTCATAAATACAAGGAAAATAACTATGGTAATTGAAAATACTGTGAAGTAGTCACTTAGAAATGCTGACATTTCTTTCTGTAAACACTGGCCATGGCAAGGTGATTTTCACCTTACAAATAATTATTGTTGATCCACTCATCAACTGAGGGACATCTAGGTTGGTTCCATATCTTTGCTATGGTAAATCGCGCTGCAATGAACATCACTGTGTTAGTGGATTTAGTATGTCCTTGTTTCTGGATGATTGGGTAAATGCCAAGTAATGGAATTGTTGGGTCATAGGGGAGCTCTATGTTTAGCCTTTTGAGGCACTGCCACACTGCTTTCCATAGTGGTTGAACGAGTTTGCGCTCCCACCAACAGTGTAGTAGTGATCCACATCCCCTCCAGCATCTGTTGTTATTTGTTCTTCTGATCCTGGCCAGTCCAACTGGAGTGAGGTAGAATCTTGCATTTCTTTTATGACCAGAAATGTGGAGCATTTCTTCATGTTTCCACAGGCCATTTTTGTTTCTTCTTCAGAGAAGACTCTCTTTAAGTCTTTGGCCCATCTTTTAATGGGATGATGGTTACTTTGGAGATTAGTTTTGGAGTGATTCAATTTTTGAGCTGTTGATATATTTTAGATATGAGGCCTTTGTCCGTTGTTTGGTTGGTGAAGATCTTCTCCCACTCTGTAGTCTTCCTAATTAATTTACTAGCTATGTCCTTTACCATACAGAAGCTGTACAATGTAATGTAGTCCCATTTATCCAGCCTTTCTCTTATTTGCTGTGATTCTTGGTCCTTATTAAGGAAGTTTCTGCCTGTGCCAAGGAGGCCTAGTGTATCTCTTATTTCTTGTAAAGTTTTCAGTGTGTCAGCTTTTACCTTCAGTTCTTTGATCCATTTGGAATTAATTCTACTGCAGGGTGACAAAGAAGGATCCAACTTTAATTTTCTGCAGATGCTTAACAAGTTCTGCCAGCACGCCTTGTTGAAGATGGTATCTTTCTTCCATTCTATTTTATAGGCTCCCTTGTCAAAGATTAGGTGGCCATAGGTCTGTGGTTTGATATCTGGTCTTCAGTTCTATTCCATTGGTCTTCAGGCTGTTCTTGTGCCACTTCAAAGCTGTTTTGATAATTATACCTCTGTAATAGATTCTAAGGTTGGGTATTGAAATTCCTCCTGTGCTATTCTTTCTGCTAAGAAGTGTTTTTTGCTACACGGGGTCTTTTGTTATTCCATATGAAATTTTGGATTGCCATTTCTATTTCTTTAAAGAATGACATTGGGATATTGATGGGTATTGCATTGAATTTGTGGAAAGCCCTTGGCAAGATTGTCATTTTCATGATGTTGATTCCTCTAATAAAGGAGCATGGGAGGTTTTTCCATTTCCTCAGTTCTGCTTTAATTTCCATTTTCAGGGTTTTAAAGTTTTCATCAAAGGTCCTTTACATTCTTAGTTATGTAAATTCCTAGGTACTTTATTTTCTTTGAGGCTATTGCAAAAGGAGTTGCTTTCCTTATTGTTGCCTCATTCCTCTCACTTTTGGCATAGAGGAAGGCAGTTGATTTTCTAGGGTTAGTTTTCCACCCTGCTACCCTTCCAAAGCTTTGAATCAGCTCAAGGAGTTTGGGAGTAGAGTCTATAGGATTCTTTAAATACAGAATTATGTCATCTGCAAAGAGAGAAAGTTTTACTTCCTCCTTCCTTATGTGGATCCCCTTTATGCTTGCTTTTTCTCTTATTTTTTTTGGCTAGGAAATCTAATACTATAGTAAAAAGG
Organism: Megascapheus bottae; assembly: GCF_031878675.1. Taxonomy (NCBI): domain Eukaryota; kingdom Metazoa; phylum Chordata; class Mammalia; order Rodentia; family Geomyidae; genus Megascapheus; species Megascapheus bottae. The sequence goes on along the minus strand of NC_143548.1, from coordinate 79,945 downwards.
AGTGGAGAGACTGGGCATTCTTGTCTCCTACCTGATTTTAGAAGATTTCCCTTTAGAATTTTGCCACTTAGTATAAAACGAATTGTAGGTTTGTCATACACAGCCTTTATTATATTGAGGAATGTCCCATGGATTCCTAGTTTTTCCAGAGCTTTTAATATAAACTGGTGTTGGATCTTGTCAAATGCCATTCCTGCATTTATTGAGATACTAATGTGATTCTTGTCCTCACTCCTGTTACTGTGATGATTTATATCAACTGAATTTCATATATTGACCCAATTTTGCATCCCTGTGATGAGTCCTGTTTGATCATAGTGTATAATTTTTTGGTAAGTTGCTGAATACAGTTGGCCAGTGTTTTGTTGAGAAGCTTTGTATCAATATTCATCAAAGAAATGGGTCTGTTATTTACTTTCTGGGTAGTTCTCTGAGATGATTCCCTGTAGTATATTTCCAATACCATTGACTTACTCCAGACCCTCCTCAATACCAATTAGCCTTAAATTAGGCTTCCTAGTTGTATCTTGGACCTCCTGAAGCACTCTCTCATATTTCCTAGATTTGGATTGACTCATTTTCTGTTCTTTCTCTATAACAACTAAATTATTTTCAACCCCGGAAATTTTCTCTTCTGCATTGTCTAACCTGCTATCACAGTTTCTACTTTATTCTTCATCTCCCTTGCTACTAATTGCTCATTTTTTATGCCTTGCATCTTTTATTTTAGATCATGTATGGATTTTTTTAGCTCCTTGATTTCCATTTGAGTTATTAGCTCAGTAGCTTTATTCTCTTTGGACATTTGTTGGAGGTCAGTCACCTTTTTGTTTGTGGTTTCTATGAATTCATCCATTTTTTTGAAAAACATTTATTATGGCCTCCTTTATGGCTTCCCCTTTTTCACATATCACCTTGTTTATGATTTGTTTAGATATGGCTTTTTCCCTTATCTTTTTATGTTTTCACACTTTTCATTAATGATGTTTATCAATTGCATTTGTATAGCACTTGGAAGGCTCTCCTCTAGATTTGCCACTGACTTATCCATTGCCTGTTTATATTTGATGGGAGATGCTATTCCTTGATTTGACATTTTTCTTGAGTTTCTTGTTCTGCCCATTTGAAAATGGGAGCAAGATTAATACTAAACAAGATTATATTTTTTTAAGATATAACCAACCTAGACCTCTTTATCTGGCTGACAATAAATGTTCACAATTTTAGATTGGTATTATCACTCTCTCTTTTTTTATGCACTTACCTACAAATCTAATACAATCATATATGACCAATTTATGACCAAAATAATAAGGCCCTCAATCCAATCTCTATTGTATTTAAGTCCCTCTGGACTTAGAGTATAATTGAACATCTAGATACACAGTGTTGCTCAACAACCATCAAATGTTGATCCATGCATTATAAGAGTTGAAGGATGAACAGAGGACCAGAGATAGAAAAATAATATGAAAGATGACAAGGTAGGTATGAAAAGAATAATACAGGAATGTAAGATTATTATAGTAATGAAGAAAAGATGTCATGTAAGGATAACTGACCTAAGGTGATATACAGTTAGAGTATTTGAGTAGAAAGTTTAGATGAACTTAGAAAAACTTATGAAAATAAGAAGAGTAATAAGAAGAATATATATAGAAAAGAGGGATGTAGATACAGGAGATTTCAATGATCCAAATTTTAAAAAGAAAAAAAGAAACAAAGCAACAACAAAATAAAAAAACAGAACACACACACACACACAAAGCAAAAGCAAAAGCAAAAACAAAAAAAAAGAAAAAGAAAAGGTGGGGGGAGATTCCTCACTATTCTGAGGTCTTACACAAGAGATACTAGGGTTGAGAACCAGGATTTTAAAAAGCAGGTGACTGTATCAATATGGTTATCATTTTTCTTCAGACTGTACCCAGAGCTGTCCCTGTGTTTCTAGGAATGGTCACAGTGACAGTAGGATTGTGGGAAAAGAGAGGAGGAGAAAAAGAAAAAGGAATGAATCATAAGATTAGGAAAAAAGTTGTAGGTTAAATGGCAAAGAGAAAAATAAGAACATCTCCAAATGCAAATGAAAAGGAGTAGAAGAATAAAAGAAGAAAAAAGGGTATTTTTCAGGGTTTTTTTGTGTGGGGGCAGCAGGATAAGAAACTTGTGTCTCCACTAAATTCAGGATCTAAACACTTCATAAAGTCTTTTTCTCTTGTGCATTGGCTTTGCGGGTTTTTTTGGATCAGATTGCTTGATTGGTAAAATGAAGCTGAAAGATCCGTGGGCAGCTTTGTTTACCAGGGGGACGGACTTCAGCAGGGCTGGGGCCAAGTTTCCTGATAAGGTATCTCTGGGAAATCCTTGGCCAGTTAGAAAAATGGCGTTGTCAGCAACAGCTCTCAGGCTCCAATTGCTTTGGCTGGGTCTTTGCCAGCAGTCAACATGGCACTGCTCTCAGCTGGAGGGGGAGGGGCTCCCTCCCAATGCCATTCTGCAAGCAGAAGTGGAAACGTCTCCTCGGAGGTACTCATAAATTACTGGATTGTCCGTGAAGCTGGCAGGTCCGTGAACGGATGGGTGTCGGCTCTGGGCTCTCGCAGGCTCTGTGTGGCTCTTTCTGCAGCCAGTGGGTCTGTGCTGCCAAGAAGCACTATCTCTGCTCTGAGTCAGAAGAGCCTTTGTCTCCCCGACCGCTCCACTTCCAGCAGGGCTCCATGCTGTCTTCTTGTGCTGGTATTATGCCTTTTTTTCCTCTCTGCCTGAAATCTGTGGTGCTAAAACTTACTTAGGATCAATTTCTGGTAAAGAACTGTCTCCCGCACTGCTAGAAACTGAATCTTGGCAGGAGTCAGTACATCTCACAGTGAACAGCCACCATCTGCCTCCCTGGATCCTGTTATTTACTTTCTTTGATGAGTCCCGGTGTGGTTTTGGGATAAGGGTAATTGGGGATTTGTAAAATGAATTTGGCAAAGAGCTTTCAATTTCATTGAATAGTTTGATGATTCTTGGTGGGAGCTCTGCTTTGAAGGGTTATGGATTTCAACTCTGAGTCCATCAGGTCCTAGACTTTCCTTGGCTGGGAGGTCCCTTATTGCCATTTCTATTTCAGTACTTGAAATAGGTTTGTTTAGTTGAATTAGGCCTTATTGGTTCCGTTTGGATATGTTAATATTGGCTACAAATTTATCCATCTCTTTTAGATTCTCAAATTTTTTGGCATTGAGATTTGGAAACTATTCCCTTATGACACTCTTAATCCTGGTAATCCATCATGATATTTACATTGTCATCCTTGATTGTATTTCTTTGGATATGTTCCCTTTTTTCATAAGATTTGCTACGGATCTGTCAATTTTGTTAATATTTTTAAAGAACAACTCCTTTTTTTCTTGGTCCTTTCTCTAGTTTTTTTTCTCCATTTCTGCTTTGATTGTATAATTTGCTTCCTTTTACTGTAAGTTAGATTAGTTTGTTGTTCTTTTTCTAAGAGCTTAATGTGAACCATTAAATTGTTTGTTTGAGATGTTTTCAATTTCTTAATTTAGGCACTCAGAACTAGAAATTTTCCTCTGAGAACTGTCTTTGCTGTGTCCCAAATTAGCTGGTGTGCTTATTTTTGTTAAATTTCATAAAGTGTTGAATTTCTGTTCTGATCTCCTCAATGACCCACTGTTGATTCACAAGGTATTATTCAATCTCCATTAGTTACCTGGTTTTCCTTTGTGGAAATTGGTGTTAAGTGCCAATTTGATGCCCTGTGATCTGAGAAACTGTAGAAAATAATATCAGTGATTTTGAATATGCACAGGTTTTCTTTATTCTCTAAAATGTGGTCTATTTTAGAAACTATTCCATATGATGTTGAAAGAAACATTTATTCTGATGTTGTTGTGTGGAATAATCTGCAGATGTCTGTTAAAGATTGTTCCCAAAGTATATCCTTCTTGAAATAACTGGAAGACATTGAAGTTTGGAATGTGTGTTGAATGAAGACCACGTGCATAATCATTTCAGGTTAATCCCTATTATGAAACACAGAGTGCATATAAGCAAAGACAAAAAGTATTACTAAAGGATTCAAAATCTCAATATATTCTCCTGATTAATATGAATGAAGAAAAATTATTTGAAAGTGAAGGTATATTATTCATAATTTTCTCCCTTGAATTTAATATCTGGCCATTTTTAATATTGTTAAATTCAATAACATGCTACAAAAAAACAAGAAGGAATATGTGTGCCTTTAGGAAATTAGGGTTTAATTGTTTTATTGTCAGTGTATTACAAAGAGGGTTTAAAATTCCAGTCATGCTATGTGTGTTTTAAATATTTTAGGGGGATAAATACATGTTAATATACAGAAGAGGAATGCTCTGCAGTTTTACACCAAATGATTTGTCTGTTCTGAACAATGTAGCAAATATAACCACCTTGGGTTCTTCATGCCTTGAAGAATTAATTGGAAATGTTATACGTATGCATGCAAATAAAATGCCAGGTATATGGTGCAATGAAAATAAAAACAGAATGTCAAGCAAAGTCAAAACACCTCTAAGATTCCACCTCACTCAAGTTAGAATGTCCAGGTTCAAGAAAACTAATAACAACAGATTCTGGAGGGGATTTGGCCAGGAGGGATCATTACTACTCTGGTAGTGGGAGTGCAAACTCATTCAACAACTATGGAAAGCAATATGGCAGTTCCTCACAAGACTAAACATAGAGCTCCCCTATGACCCAGCAATTCCACTACTTGGCACTTACCAACTATCCAGATTGCGACATTCTTAATAAAGACCTAGAAATACAACAAATTAAAGGAAATTTAGACAAATTGTACTGCATTAAACTTCAAATAATCTTTATGGCAAAGGATACTGTTAGTATATTAAATAGATAGCTCACTTAGTAGGAGAAGATCTTGACTAGCCATACAAAAAAAATTTAATTTCTCACAAAATATTCCATTAAACAACCTCCCTTTAAACAGTGGCCTAAAATATAAAGAGAGAATTGTCTCAAGAGTAAATAATACTGGCCTATAGACACAGGAAGGAAAGATCCACAGCTCTGTTTATCCAAGAATTGCAAATCAAAACAATTTTGAATTTAACCTCACTCTAGTTAAAATGGCCATTATCAAAAATTCTAATAAGAACAGATGCTACAAGTGATTTGGCCAGAAAGGAATACTAATACACTGCTGGTGGGGAGTAAATTCCTTCCATCACTCTGAAAACAGATTGGAAAATCCTCAAAAGACTAAACATACCTAATTGTAGTGTATAATTTTTTAAATTTGTTTCTAGCTTCTGTGGATTAGTATTTTATTGAGGAGTTTTGCGCCTGTGTTCATTAGAGAGATAGGTCTGTAGTTTTCTTTTTCTGTTGGGTCTTTGCTTGGTTTGGGGATGAGTGTAATATTATCTTTTTAAAATGAGTTTGGTATGGCCCCTTCTGCTTCTATTTCTTGGAAGAGTTTCAAGAATTTAGATGTTACTTCATCTTTAAAAGTCTTGTAGAATTGCAGAGTTAAACTGTCTAGACCTGGGCTCTTTTTGGTTGGCATTTCCCAGATTTTTTCTGCTATTTCATTGTATGAAATTGGTTTTTTCAATTTGTTAACCTCATCATTGTTCAATATGGGTAGCCTATATTTATTTAAGAAGTCATCCATTTTACTAGATTTTCTTGTTTCTTTTTTTTATAGTAATTAGTAAAAGCGTTACATGATATTTGCCAGATAGAAGGTGCGTTAATTCACATACATTGATACCCTTTCACATGTCTTGGTACCCATTTCCATCCCCCCCACACCCCCCACCCGTCTTGGTTTTCCCCCCTTCCCTATCAAATTTCAAATATCCAAATACAAATAAATTCAATATATCAGATAACAAAGTGAGATACTATACCAATATGAGATAACAAGGTACAGCAAAGGAAATGAGAGACAACATAGTACATTAAGGACAACCATCATTCATTATATGGCTTTTGTTTCACTATCCTGGAGGTCCTTTTAATTAGCTTCACATTATATGTCCTTATGTATCAAGATTTTGCTCTATTGCAAATCTCTGCTAGTAGAGCCCAAGGTTTCTACTGATTATGACGAATGAAGGAAACCATTGAGCCTAAGTTCCTTTGAGTCTGGCTTACTTCACTTAATACGATTTTTTGTAAGTCTTTCCATTTCCTAACAAATGGGGCGATGTCATTTTTTCTGACAGCAGCATAGAATTCCATTGTGTACAAATACCACAACTTGTTGATCCACTCATCAACTGAGGGACATCTAGGTTGGTTCCATATCTTTGCTATGGTGAATGGTGCTGCAATGAACATTGTTGTGCTAGTGGGTTTAGTATGTCCTTGTTTCTGGATGGTTGGGTAAATGCCAAGTAGTGGAATTGCTGGGTCATAGGGGAGTTCTATGTTTAGCCTTTTGAGGCACTGCCACACTGCTTTCCATAGTGGTTGGACGAGTTTGCACTCCCACCAACAGTGTAGTAGTGATCCCTCCTGGCGACATACCCTCCAGCACCTGTTGTCATTCGATTTCCTGATCCTGGCCATTCTAGCTGGAGTGAGATGGAATCTTAGAGTTGTTTTGATTTGCATTTCTTTTATGACCAGAGATGTTGAGCATTTCTTCATGCGTCTATAGGCCATTTTTGTTTCTTCTTCAGAGAAGACTCTCTTTAAGTCTTTGGCCCATTTCTTAATGGGATGGTTGTTATTTTGGAGGTTAGTTTTGGAGTGATTCAATTTTTTGAGTTGTTGATATATTTTAGATATGAGGCCTTTGTCCGTTGTTTGGTTGGTGAAGATCTTCTCCCACTCTGTAGGCTTCCTGATTAATGTACTAGCTATGTCCTTTGCCATGCAAAAGCTCTGCAGTTTAATGCAGTCCCACTTATCCAGCCTTTCTCTGATTTGTTGTGATTTTTGATCCTTATTAAGAAAGTTTCGACCTGTGCCAAGGAGGCCTAGTGTATCTCCTATTCCTTCCTGTAGAGTTTTCAGTGTGTCAGCTTTTACCTCCAGGTCTTTGATCCATTTGGAGTTAATTCTAGTGCAAGGTGACAAAGAAGGATCCAGCTTTAGTTTTCTGCAGGTGCTTAACCAGTTCTGCCAGCACAACTTGTTGAAGAGGCTGTCTTTCTTCCATTCTATTTTTTTGGCTCCCTTGTCAAAGATTAGGTGGCCATAGGTCTGTGGTTTAATATCTGGGTCCTCAGTTCTATTCCATTGGTCTTCAGGCCTGTTCCTGTGCCAGTACCAAGCTGTTTTGAGAATTATAGCTCTGTATCTAAATTATAGCTCTGAATCTAAAGTTTGGAATTGAAATTCCTCCAGCGCTGTTCTTTCTACTACGAAGTGTTTTTGCTATACGGGGTCTTTTATTATTCCATATGAAATTTTGGATTGCATCTTCTATTTCTTTAAAGAATGACATTGGTATGTTGATGGGTATTGCATTGAATTTGTAGATAGCTCTTGGCAAGATTGTCATTTTCACAATGTTGATTCTTCCAATCCAGGAGCATGGGAGGTTTTTCCATTTCCTTAGTTCTGCTTTAATTTCCTTTTTTAGGGTTTTAAAGTTTTCATCAAAAAGGTCCTTTACATTCTTAGTTAAGCTAATTCCTAGGTACTTTATTTTCTTTGAGGCTATTGTGAAAGGAGTTTCTTTCCTGATTATTGCCTCGTTCCTCTCACTGTTGGCATAAAGGAAGGCAGTTGATTTTTGAGGGTTGATTTTATAGCCTGCTACTCTTCCAAAGCTTTGGATCAGCTCAAGGAGCTTGGAGTAGAGTCTATAGGATTCTTTAAATACAGAATCATGTCATCTGCAAAGAGGGATAGTTTTATTTCCTCTTTCCCTACTTGGATCCCCTTTATGCTTGCTTCTTGCCTTATTGCACTGGCTAGGAATTCTAGTACTATGTTAAAGAGTACTGGAGAGAGTGGGCATCCTTGTCTCATTCCTGATTTTAGAGGGAATGGCTTTAGATTTTCACCATTAAGTGTAATACTAGCAGTAGGTTTCTCATACACAGCCTTTATTACATTGAGGAATGTTCCATGGATTCCTAGTTTCTCCAGAGCTTTTAACATGAAGGGGTGTTGGATCTTGTCAAATGCCTTTTCCGCGTCTATTGAGACAATCATGTGATTTTTGTCTTTGCTCCTGTTGATGTGTTGAATTATATTAATTGATTTGCGTATGTTGAACCAGCTTTGCCTCCCTGTGATGAATCCAGTTTGATCATAGTGTATAATTTTTTTGATGAGTTGTTGTAGACGGTTGGCCAGTATTTTGTTGAGAAGTTTTGCATCGATGTTCATCAAAGATATAGGTCTATAGTTCTCTTTCTTTGATGAATCTCTGTCTGGTTTGGGGATGAGGGTTATACTGGCTTCATAGAATGAGTTTGGTAAGGAACCTTCATTTTCAATTTCGTTGAAGAGCTTGAGGAGTATTGGTGTGAGCTCTGCTTTGAAGACTTTATAGAATTCAGCTGTGAATCCATCTGGCCCTGGGCTTTTCTTAGGTGGAAGTTCTCTAATTGCCATTTCTATTTCAGAGCTTGAAATAGGCATGTTGAGTTGGCTTAGTTCTTCTTGGTTCAGTGTGGGTATGTTAATATTGGCTAGAAATTCATCCATTTCATCTAGGTTCTCAAATTTGTTGGCATAAAGGTTTGAGAAGTATTCCCTCATGATATTCTGGATCTTGGTAATTTCTGTCGTGATATTACCATTTTCATCTGCGATTTTGTTTATTTCGATATGCTCTCTTCTTTTTTTGGTAAGATTTGCTAAGGGCTTGTCAATTTTGTTAATTCTTTCAAAGAACCAACTCCTTGTTTTGTTGATTCTTTCTATAGTTTTTTTGGATTCCAAATCATTTAATTCTGCTTTGATTTTAATAATTTGCTTTCTTCTACTGGGATTAGGGTTGGTTTGTTGCTCTTGTTCCAGGAGCTTAAGGTGGGACATTAACTTGTTGGTTTGCAATTTTTCCAACTTGTTGTTGTAGGCACTCAGCGCTATAAATTTTCCTCTGAGTACTGCCTTTGCTGTGTCCCAAAGGAGTTGGTATTTTGTGTGCTCCTTACTGTTAAATTTCATAAACTGTTGGATTTCTGTTCCAATCTCTTCAATGACCCATTGGTGATTCAACAATGTGTTGTTCAGTCTCCATGAGTTACAGGGTTTTCATTGGTGGAGGTGTGTGTTCAGTTACAGTTTGATGCCTTTGTGGTCTGAGAGTGTGCATGGAATAATTTCTGTGTTTCTGAATATGTCCATGTTTGTTTTATGGCCTAAGATGTGATCTATTTTGGAAAATGTTCCATGTGCTGCTAAGAAAAACGTATATTGTGTTGTTGCTGGGTGGAATATTCTGCAGATGTCTGTTAGATCTAGTTGGTCTATATAGTTGTTCAGTTCTAAGGTTTCTCTGTTGAGTTTTTGCCTTGTTGATCTGTCCATAGGTGAGAGTGGTGTGTTAAAGTCACCGACAGTCACTGTATTTGGATCTATGTATGGTTTCAGTGTAAGTAAAGTTTGCTTGATGAAGTTTGGAGCTCCGGGATTGGGTGTGTAAATATTTAGGATCGTTATGTCTTCCTGGAGGAAAGATCCCTTTAGTAGTATGTGGTAACCTTCTTTGTCTTTTCTTACTAATTTTGGTTTGAAGTCTATTTTATCTGATATGAGGATGGCAACTCCAGCCTGTTTATGAGGGCCGTTAGCTTGATAGAGTTTATTCCAACCTCTCACTTTCAAAAGATGCTTGTTTTTTTGGGTAAGATGTGTCTCTTGAAGACAGCAGAACGATGGCTCTTGCTTTTTGATCCAACTAGACAGCCTATGTCGTTTAATTGGAGAGTTGAGTCCATTGATATTGAGAGTTAGGATTGAGAGATATTTATTAGGTCCTACCATTTTTAAAAGCTTTTATTTGGGCCTGTGTCTTGACAGTTCTTGTGGTCCTTAGGTGGTATGCTGTTTAGGTGCCATTTCTTTCCCTATATTGCCTTTATTTTGGTTTTCTATGTATAGAACATCTTTCAGAATTCTCTGTAGTGTTGGTTTTGTTTCGACATATTGTTGCAGCTTTTCCCTGGAATGGAATGTTGTTATTGTTCCCTCAGTTATGAATGAGAGCTTAGCTGGGTACAGTATTCTTGGTTGGTAGTTATTTGACTTAAGGGCATGACATATATGCTTCCAGTCACTTCTTGCTTGCATGGTCTCTGCTGAGTAATCTGGGGTGATTCTGATTGGTTTTCCTTTATAGGTTACTGAACCCTTTTCCGTGGCTGCCTTTAGGATCCTTTTTTTGGTTTCTATTGATCCAGTTCGGATTACGATGTGGCGGTGAGATGTTCTTTTCTGGTCAGGTCTGTTTGGGGTTCTAAAAGCTTCTTGTATCTGGATGGGTCTGGCCTTGTGGATATTTGGGAAATTCTCTGAGATGATTCCCTGAAGTATATTTCCAATACCATTGACCTCTTTCTCCAGACCCTCCTCAATACCAATTAGCCTTAAATTAGGCTTCCTAATTGTATCTTGGACCTCTTGAAGCGCTCTCTCATTTTTCCTAGATTTGGATTGACTCATTTTCTGTTCTTTCTCTATAATAACTAAATTATCTTCAGCCCCAGAAATTCTCTCCTCTGCATTGTCTAACCTGCTATCAAAGCTATCTACTTTATTTTTCATCTCCCTTGCTTCTAATTGCTCATTTTTGATGCCTTGCTTCTCTTCTTTTAGATCATGTATGGATTTCATTAGCTCCTTGATTTCCATTTGAGTGGTTAGCTCAGTAGCTTTATTTTCTTTGAACATTTGCTGGAGTTCGGTCACCTTTTTATTTGTGGATTCTATGAATTCATCCATCTTTCTTTGAACAGCCTTTATTATGGCTTCCTTTATGGCTCCTTCTTTTTCAATTTTCACCTTGTTTATGGTTTCCTCTTGTTTAGCTATGGCTTCCTCCCTTATCTCTTTCTTTATATTTTCACATTTTTCATTAATGATGTTTATCAATTGCATTTGTACAGCACTTGGAAGACTCTCCTCTAGGCTTGCCTGTGACTGTTCCATTGGCTGTTTACATTGGGTGGGGGAGGTGGGAGGTGTTGTTTCTTGGTTTGACATTTTTCTTGAGTTTCTTGTTCTGCCCATTTGAAAATGGGAGCAAGATTAATACTAAAACACGATTATAGTTTTTCAGATATAACCAACCTAGACCTCTGTAGCTGGCAGACTCTAGATGTTCACGAGTTTTGATTGGTGTTATCACTTTCTTTTCGTGCAGTTACTGACTAGTCTAATTTTTCACTGATAAGCAATTTATATTCAAAACAATAAGCCTCTCAATCCAATCTCTATTGTCTTTAAGTCCCTCTGAGCCTAGAGGATAATTAAACACCTAGATATACAGTGTTGCTCAACAGCCATCAAGTGTAGATCCATGCAGTATAAGGGTTGAAAGAGGAGTAGAGGTCCAGAGATAGAAAAATAGAATGAGAGAGGTCAGGGGGTAAGTAGGTAGAGTATTTGGAAAGTATTAGAATAAAACTTATGTGTTGCTGCGTGACTAGCTCTTAGCCCAACCAGTGGCCTCACAGTGGACCATGGGATGGATCTGCGAGCTTCCGTCTGAGCGTGGTTGGCGGACGTTTTCCTGTGCTGCTTCCAGGGGCGGCCCCAAGCCAAGGGTCTGGGGATTGAGAGTTTCAGGAGCTCTCTGCAGGACCAGCAGGAGGCTCCTCTGTTCCCAGGGGCAGGGCCCAGCTGGGGACGTGGGCTCCAAGGGTGGAGCCGTGCCTTTTTGGTTCTCAGAAGGGGAGCTTGGCTGCTGGTTGGCCCTTCAGATCCCTGCTGTGTTTCCACTGCTTTGTCAGAGTCTGGGTTCCCAGCCTGTTGCCCTCCACTGTCGCCGGTTTTCTTGGATTAGAGCCCGTGCCCGCCCCCGCTTTCCCCGCATGGAGCAGGTGCCAGCTCAAGCCGCTTTTCGCAGCTTGGTCTGGCGCGGTTTTCCGCGGCTTTGGGCGAGAGGTAGAGGAGGTGTCCGCGTTCCGAATTCTTTGAGAAAGTTGGATGTGAGCTTTATCTGGATTTCTTTTCCGGTTTGAGTCCTTGTCCGTTGCTTTTTGAGTTTGTTGTTGTGGATTTCTTTAGAAAGTTGGCTCGTGGAACTCCCTGGTTCTCTCGTTTTGTCAGAGAAAGCTAAGCAGCGTCCCTATTGTCTCGGCGCCATCTTCCTCTCCGATTTTCTTGTTTCTTTGAATAGCGTCCCTGTTAGTTCTTATTCATAATGGACTCAATTTCTTGGATATTGGTTGTGATTGTTCCCATGGGATCTCTAATCTTGTTTATTTGAGTCTCCCTGTTCTTTTTTCATTAATCTTGCCAAAGGTCTTACAATTTTGTTGACTCTTTCAAAGAACCAACTTTTTGATTTATTAATTTTGTGTATAGTATATCTTGTTTCCATTTCTGATATTTCTGATCTATTTTTGTGATTTCTCTCCTTCTAGTTGTTTTAGAAATAACTTTTTCTTGCTCCTATAGATACTTCAATTTCTTGTTTAGATTATTTATATGCTGTTCTTCTATCTTTTGTTATGGGCTCCAGTGCAATAAATTTGCCCCTTAGAACTGCCTTTGCTGTTTCCCTTTGTGATGTACTTTGATTGTCATGACATACAAGAAAGTTTTCACTTCTTCTTTGCTTGATTCTGTAACCCAGGAGTTATTCAGAAATGTGTTGTTCAGCTTCGAAATGTTTGAATTTTTTAATCTTTTACTGTGTTGTTCAGAATTACTCTGACTCCACTATGATAAGTTAGAATGCATGGGATTATATCAGTCATCTTGTATCTGCTTAAGTTTTCTGTATGAATTATTATATGATCTGTTTTCAAGTATGTTCCATGTACTGCTGAGAAAAATATATAAAGTTTCACTGTTGGGTAGAAGACTGTGTGCATCTGTTAAGCTCAGTTGGGCTATGGTGTTGTTTGAGTCAATGCTGTCTTTGCTTATCCTTTGTTGAGTTGACCTGTCATTTGGTGAGAGTGGTGAATTGAAGTCTCCCACTATGACTGTGTTTGAGTCTATCTTGTTCTGTAATTCTAAGACAGTTTGCTTGATGAATTTAGGTGCTCCCATGTTGGGGGAGTAAATGTTTATAACTGTAATATTGTGAGAATGGATTTTACACTTTAATAATATGTAGTGGCCAGAGTGGAGAAAGTGGACATTCTTGTCTCCTTCCTGATTTTAGAGGAAATGGCTGTGGCTTTTCTCCACTAAGTGTAATATGGGTTAATATTTGTCATACACAGTTTTTATTACACTGAGAATGTTCCATAAATATCTTGTTCCTCCAGAGCTTTTAGTTTAACAGGTTGTTAGATCTTGTCAAATGCTTTTTCTTCATCTATTCACATGATTGTGTTGTTGTTGTACTTGCTCCTGTTTATATGATAATTATTAACTGGCTTCAGTATATTGAACAGCTTTGCATCCTTCCAATGAATCCTGAATAAAGATTTTGTTGAGCTTTTTTTTTATCAACATTCATCAAATAAATTGATGTCTAGTTTTTTCTTTTATGAACCCATCTCATTTTGGGATGACATTTTGGTGACTTCTTATTATGTGTTTTGGTCTAGAGCTTTGGCTTTGAATTTCATGGAAGAGTTTGAGTGGTATTGGTGTGAACACTGCTTTGAAGGCCTTATGGAATTTATCTGTGAAGATCTGCCAGGTTCTAGACTTTCTTGAATGGGAGGTTTCTCAGTATTATTTCTATTTTGTGGTTAGATCTTGATTTAGTGTGGGTATGTCAGTATTTGCTAGAAATTCCTCCATTTCATCTAGATTCTCTAATTTGTTGGCATAAAGGTTTGAAAAATATTCCCTTTTGATGCTTTGAATCTTGTTAATTTCTGTTGTAATATTTCCATTCTCATCTTTGATTGTTATATTTGGTTTTCCTCCTTTTTCTTTGGTAAGACTTGTCAAGAGCCTGTTAGTTTTCTTAATTTTTCAAAGAACCAACTCCTCGTTTTGTTGATTTTTTTTCTGAGGTTTGTTTAGACTAGAAGTCATCTAATTCTGCTTTAATTTAAATATATTTTCCTTCTATTGGATTTGAGTTTCCTTTGTCATTCTTTTTCCAGAAGCTTTTTGTCTATCATTAAATTGTTGGTTTGAGATTATTCCAGTTTATTCATGTAGGCAGTGATGTCTATACATTTTTCTCCAAGGACTGCCTTTGCTATATCTGAATGAAGGAGGTATTTTCTGTGCTACTTTTTGTTACTACATCAATTTGTCTTCTGATCTCTTAAATGATGCATAGTTATTAGAAGTGTGTTGTTCAATCTCCATGAGTTATAGGGTTTTTTTATGTTGGAGTTTGGTGTTGGGTTACAATTTGATTCTGCTGTGCTCTGAGAGAATGCATGGCATAATTTCAGTGTTTCTGGATTTGCACAGATTTTCTCTATGCCTAAAATATGATTTGTTTTAGAATGTGTTCCATGAGCTACTGGGTGCTGCTATGTGGAATAATCTACAAATATCTATTAAGTACAGTTGAGCTTTTTAATTGTTCAGTTCTGAGTTTTCTCTCTTGAGTTATTGCCATGTTGATGTATCCAGAGATGGCAGTGGTGTGTTAAATTTCTCTCAAAATCATGGTGTTTCAATCTGTGTGATTTTAGCATAAGTAAGGTTGTCTGATGAAGTTGGGTTCTCTGGCATTTGGTGTGTAGATATTTAGAATGCCTATCTTCTTCTGAAGGAGAGATCCTTCCGTTGTATTAATAGGCTGCTCTGTCTATTCACACTAATTTTAATTTGAAGTCTATTTTATCTTTTATAGATGGCAACTCCAGCCTGCATATAGGGGCAGTTTGCTTGATAGATTTTATTCCTTCCTCTCACTCTCAGAATATATTTTTTTCTTTGGGCAAGAAATATCTCCCAAGGACAGCAGAAAGATAGAACTTGATTTGGGATATAACTATTCTACATCATTTAACTGGAAAGTTAAATCCATTGAAATTGAGGGTTAGGTTTGAAAAATGTTTGTCTGTTCCTTCCATTTTTTGTTAGGTTCTCTGATATCAATACTTGTTATAATTTCCTGGAATAATATTTAGGTACTTTTATATGTCAATATTGTATTTGTGTCATTTTCAATGCACAAAACATCTTGGAGAATTTCCTGGTATGCTGATTAGGTTGGTATATACTTTTTTAATTTTTCCTTGCTGTGGAAGGTATTCCCCTCCACCTTAGCTATGAATGGGAGCTTAGGTCTGTACAGTATTCTTGGTTTGTAGTTTTCTGTCTTGAGGGCATGGCATACATATTCCATGTTCTCCTTGCTTGCTTAAATTAGGCCTTAAAGTAGGCTTTCGAATTGTATCTTGAAAATCCTAGAGATCTGTCCTTTCACTTGGACTTGTTTTAAGTAATTGTCTTAACTTACTCTATAAAATTTAGACTATTCTCAATTCTGAGATTGTCTCTGTACATTATCTAACCTACTATCACTGCTTTCTAGTTCATTTTTTAAAATACCTTCTTTCTTATTGATTATTTTTTATCTCGTGTATCTAATTGATTTGGTTTTGAGTATTGTCTCTGAGACCCTTTAGCTAAGTGGCTGTACTCCTGGTGTTTTGGGCAAACTCATTCAGCTTTCAGTTTGTGGATTGCATGAAATCTTCCATTGCTATTGGTTTCTTTTTTTTAAATTTTTTTAATTGTAATTAGTAAAAGGGTTACATGATATTTGCCAGATAGAAGGTGCATTAATTCACATACGTTGATACCCTTTCATATGTCTTGGTACCCATTTCCCTCCCTCCCACCCCCTACCGTCTTGGTTTTCCCCCCTTCCTGCTATTGGTTTCTTAGAAGTAATTTTAACTCCACTCATGGTGGATACTCTGGTAATTTTAACATTCTCTTTCGTTTTAGAAATTTTTTCTCCATACCCTGCTGATAGGTCCAGTTAGAATTTTTAAAAATATGATATGTTCCTTAATAAAGCATTGTATTGAGGCTTTATTACATAGTCTAGAGATATACTTAACATATGAAGAAATATGTATCCTTTATTCTTCTGCTTTACTTTCATTGCTACTGAATGCTTTGACCAAATTTCTAAGAAATATTACCAGAATATAAAATTTGGTCCACTCAATACACACAAAAATTACATATGACTATTTACAAATTTGTGTGGGAATTAAGATATATGTCCACGTAGTGAGCCCTACTGCTATACCAAAGTTCTTAAAGCCAAGCCTTTCATTGCTTAGTACCACATTCATAAGAGCTGTAATTCATGCTATAGATCAAGTGGTAGAATGCAACTATGAGAACTCTCAAGGATAGGGCCCAGGTTCTGGGGTTAACACTGGATTTGCAAAAGAAAAACTACTATGAATGAAAGTGATATGGCTTTTTTTTCTAAGTGTCTAAAAATAGGTTTTTCTTCAGAAAAGACCTAAAAGAAATTTGACTAAAATTGTACAATATTATATATGTATAATATAAAGGTGTTAATATACATTCTTACCATTATTTTAAAGGTAAAGGATTATATGTACATGTTAGAGATATATCACATACAGAGAGTATGCATTAAATATACAGGTACATAAACACACAGATAGAAAACACATAGAGAGATTTAAATAGATACTGACATTGATGAGTGATTAGTTAGATATATCAATGGAGTTGCATATAAAAATAGAAGTGAATTTCTTCAAGAAATTGTTCTGGCACTTAGTTCTTATGATAAGAAAGAAACCCTTCAACAGTGGCAGCAAAAGAAAAACCGCTCTTCGTTTGGTTTGCTCAAAAGAAACACTGTTGTTCTCACATTGAAGATACAATTTCATGAAAGCGATATTTGTGATCCTGTCCACTGAAATTGGTGAAATATTGAGGACTCAGGTCCTTGGGTCAAAGGAGTATTACATAGTCTGTCTTTTGAGGAACTGCTTTCCAAGTGTATGGAAAAGTTTCACTTCCCACTAACTCTGTAATGGTGATTCCTTCTGACCACATCTCCACCAGGATCAAGTGTTATTAAATTTCTTCATAGATGTCATTCAAAATGGAGTGAAATGAAATCTCAAAGTTGTTTCTATATAAATTTATTTTATGCCAGGCATTTCTTCATGTGTCTATTGACCATTCTTAGTTCCTTTCCAAGAAGTCTCTAAGTTTTTAGTGCACCTTTTCATGTGTTGATTGGTTATTTTTGTATTAGTTTTCGAAAGATTTGATTTTTTTGAGCTGTTGATATATTTGAGGTAGGATTCCCTACTTCCTTGTATGGCTAGTGAAGATCTTCTATCGCTTTGTGGGTTTTCTCTGGATCTTTCCTAGCTATATCCTTGCCACACAATAGCTCTGCAGTATAATGCAGTTTTATTTGTGCAAATTTTACTTTTTCCATTTCTTGATTTTTTAAAAGAAAGTTACCACTGATAACAAGGAGTCTTATAGTAGGAGTCCTGTTCCTTCCTGTTAATTTTTTAGGGTATCCGTTGTTTCCACAAAGTCTTTCACTCATTTGGAATTGATTCAGGTGCAAGATGACAAATAAGGATCCAACTCTGTATTTCTACAGACTCCAGAAAGCTTCTTGTATCTGTATAGACCTATTCTTCTGGATATTGGGGGAAGTTCTTTGCAATGCTTCCATTTACTACATTACTTATCCCTTTAGTTTCCTTTTCCTGGCCATGCTCTATAAAATTATAGCCGAATTAAGTAAATGGAAAAACCTCCAATGCTTCTGAACTGGGAGGGATAACATCAGAAAATAGTAATCATGCCAAGGGCTCACTTAAATTCAATTTTAAACGCATCAATAAATCAATGTCATTCTTTAATGAATTATGGGAAGCAATTATAAAATTCATAAGGAAAATAAAAGATTCAATAAACGAAAAACAGTTCTTAGCAGGATGAACATCACTGTAGGAATATCAGTACCAACCTTCAGATATTATTAGAGAACTATAGTAATCAGCACAGTTTGTACTGAGAGCATAATAGGTCTGGGGCAAATAGAATGGAATCAAAGACCCATAAATTAACCCACAGGCCGAAAGACACCTAATCTTCAATTAGGTATTATAAAAAGTATAATGGAGAAATGACAGCCACTTTAATAAATGTTGCTGTCAGGATAGGTTAAGCCGGTGTAAAAGCCTACATTTGGATCTTGATATGTCACTGTGAACCAGAATCAACTAAATGGATCAAAGACAATGTCTGGGTATAAACATTGGTATTTTAGGCTTCTCTCACACAAAATGGCATGGCCACATTTATAACGAAATACAAAGACCTGGAGAAAACTCATTCTAAATGAAGTAATCCAGACACACAAAATGTTTCCTTCATTTTTAATAATTAGTATACTTCTAGTATTCTAACAGCAGAGAATCAGTATAGAACAAAAATGATGTACACATAGCCATACTTGAAGGGGGTAACCAAAATGAATTCCAGGATAAGGAAACAAAAGTTTCATCCTTGTGATAGTTGTTTTAATGTACTATATGTAGTTATCTCCTTCCTTTTTGTCCCTTTATGTTTATCCATATTATTAATCTACTTTAATATTTGGTATTAAGGGAAAAGTCAAGGTGTTGGGGACAAGTGAGTGGAGAGAAAGTTTGAGAAAAGCATTCCATAGTGTATCAATGAGAAAATAATAAGGTTTTCTGTACATGGCAAATACAACTGTAATCCCTCAAGACTACACCCCTAAAATAAAAATAATACAATAAAAAATAAAGTTTGGTATTTTGATTACATTGAACAACATAGTTTTGAATCACAAGTGGGTAACTGAAACACTCAGAAGAGAAATTGGAACACATGAGGCATTTAAAAGAAAGCCACAAAATACTAAGATCCTGTATGGCACAGAAAACACAGTGTTAATAAGCAAATGTAAAGCTCTCAGTGCCTAATGCAAAGAATTGAAGAAATGTCAAAAAACAATGTAATGATGTACCTCACACTTCCAGAAAAAGTGCATCAACCTCAACCTGATGCAAGAAATAAATTAGAAAAACAAATCAGAATGAAAGGTATTAGAGTACAAATGAAAACAACAGAAATTAATAAAACAGTTGATTCTTTTAAACATTTTAAATATACAGTGCCTTAGGAAACCTTACCAAAACAGAAAAGAAAAGAACACACCAAAATTATCAAAATGCCAGATGACAATGGAAATATCATGGCAAAAACTACTAAAATCTCTAATTTCTCAAGGGAATACTTTCCAAAAATTAATGGCACAAAAATAAGAATTTGGAAGAAATGGAATAATTTCTTAGTAAATATTGAAACTAAACAAAGAATATCTCAACCAACTAAACAGAATTTTTCAAGTAATGATGAGAAATGAGAAAAACAGACCTACTGTCTAAGAACATCAGGGGACCTAATGGATTCACTTCACAATTTTATATGGTCTTCAATGAAGAATTCACACCAATGATCCTCAATCTCAAAATGAAATTAAAAGTGGAGAATTCTGGAAAGATGGCAAAGGCTCAGGGTGAGACTTTCTTAACTATTCCCAAGAAAACGTTTTTAGCAACCTAGCAAAAAGTTTGTGGCTAAAGAGTGACACCAAGTAAGCAATATTAGGACTGAGAGTGAAAAGTTAGGTAGGGTGCTTAAGAAGATAGTTTTGGGTCCAAAACACCAGCATCAGCAGTACCAGCAGGTCCTCAGAGAAACTGCACTAAGACAAAGTCTGAGTGCACATGGCATTTACCTACCATGTCTTTAAGGTGATTCTAATTGGAAATCTTCATCTTGTGGGCTACAGACAAATGCAAACTACAGAAGACTCCAAAAACCAAAGGGATGCATGAGTACCCGACAGAAGGCAATGTCACTTCTTCTTACAGAGGAGAACTGAAAAGATAGCCCCTCCCCTCCCAGCCAGGAACAGCACAAGCTTAGCTACTGGAAAAGACATTGATATAGCATTTATGAGGTAATGGACACTGAGACATTGTGTCTGCAGAGATATTTGTGAAAAGGGCAAAGGAATCTGGCCTGATTCTGTTAAGCCTGTTGACCAAAGTACCTACTTTGGAGAAATAAATTCCTTAGAGGGGAGGCAGCTTTCCTCCCCCCAGAAACAAAACCAGATTTTTGGATTCAGAATAGGTGTGAGAGAGTTCTGAAGCTGGCCAAGGATAAAACTCCAGCCATATCCAAGCTGCCCAAAACAACAAAATTTCTCTTGCAGGAAATTTACTCTTCATCACCTTGCCAGTAAATTAGCCTGTATGAACAGTCACAAAGACCTCAAATCTCTTAGGCAGAATTTTTTCTACATACTCCTACAAATGGTTTGGAAATGGATCAATATAAGCAAATAAAAGACTCCACAAATAGACTGGACCTGAATTTAGGGATGACCCATCTTTCCCCTAATAAACTAAAGACATTTTTCCTAATTATAATTTCTACAATTATACTACTTTTTCCATTACTACTTTTTCCTTTCTAATTCTTTATTTCTCCATTCTTTTTTCCCTTTACTTCATTGATGATCTGTTCAATCCTACAAACATAAGGACAGCAATTAGTGGTCATTCTCTTCATTGTGTACATACGTAATTCAGGTTAGAATTTTTTATTTAGTCAGTCTCCTATTTTTTAAGCTTATTGTTTAAATTTATAATTACTTCTTTTTTGCATTTTTTATTGTAATTAGTAAAAGGGTTACATGATATTTGCCAGATAGAAGGTGCATTAATTCACGTACATTGATACCCTTTCACATGTCTTGGTACCCATTTCCCTCCCAACCCACACCCCCACCCGTCGTGGTTTTCCCCCCTTCCCTATCAAATTTCAAATAACCAAATACAAATAAATTCAATATATCACATAACAAAGTGAGATACTATAACAATATGAGATAACCAAAGGACAGCAAAGGAGATGAGAGACAACATAGTACATTAAGGACAACAATCATTCATTATATGGCTTTTGTTTCAATATCCTGGAGATCCTTTCAATTAGCTTCATACTATATGGCCTTATGTTAAATTTATTATTACTTCTTTAAATACATATAAATTTAAGATTTTTGTATTATTGAGCACCAAGGTGCAAATAGGAAGCCTTGAGGAGGACCTGGATAAGGATGAAATTGAAATTGGAAATATACTTCAAAGAATCATCTTAGAGAACTCCCTAAATATTTCATAACCATCTACACATAGGAAGATTTTTGAATTCCAAACAAACCAGACCAGAAAAAGACATCCCATCACCACATTATAATGCATATGGGAACAATAGAGAATATGAAAAGTATCCTTGAAGCAGCCAAGAAAAAAGGAAGAGTCCCAAATAAATAAAAAACAATAAAATTTATCACAGATTTCTTAGCAGACACCATACAATCAAGAAGAGCTTGGAATGGTGGATGCAATCCCTCAAGATAAATAACTGTGAGCCAAAAATACTGTGTACATCTAAGGTCTCATTCATAGCTGAGGGAAAAATAAAAACATTCTACAGCAAGGAAAAGTTGAAATAATAAACAGTAATCAAACTAGTATTGCAGAGAATTCTCAAAGACATTCTACATCGCGAAAATCAACACAAACATAATATTGACAGAGAAATGGAACCTAAAAAGTATTCCAAGTAATTACAGCAGAAATTGACAAATCACAGGTACTAACAAAAATGGGTAAAATGGGAGTAACTATAAATAGTTTTTAATCATTACCCTCAACATCAATGGATTTAACTCTCTAATTAAACACCCTAGATTGAACAGTGAGATCAAAAAGGAAGAATGAAGGTTGGGTAGGATGGCTGTTGGCTATAATCCTACCAACACTGGAAGGTAAGATCTGATAATCACAATTCAAAGACACCTTGGGCACTAAAATGTCCATGACACTTACCTCCACATAATCTCCAGAATACCAGAAGTGGCTCAGTGGTTCATGGGGTAAGTTCATTTTGACATACCATATTCTTTAGATGTCTTTTCATAGACATCTAAATTGTCTTGATAAATATCATTTTCCTGTGCAATTACATGGATAATAATATATTCATCCTTTCCTAGGAAAAAATGCAAACTTCGGGTCAAGGAAAATGCACCAGCCCAGAGTTCAAGTCCCACAACCTCAAAGGAAAAGGCAGAACCATCTTTCTGCTGTCTTCAAGAGACAACATCTTGTCCATGAAAACAAATATATTCAGAAAATAAGAGGCTGGAATAAGTTCTAGTAAGCAAACCATTCACTGTATTATATCCTTATACTTGATAAAATAGACTTCAAAATAAAATTAATGAGAAGAGACAGAGAAGGTTACAACATACCATAGAAGGGCTCTCTCCTTTAGAAGCAGATGGGCATTCTAAATATCTACAATGTCAGAGCACCCAACTTAATCAAACAAACATCACTTTCACTGAAAACACAAACAGAACAAACACAGGAATTGTTGATGAATTTAATACACCACTATCACCTCTGGATGGATCAACAAGGCAAAAACTCAACAAAAAATTCTCAGAATTGAACAATTGCACAAACCAATGAGACCATACAGACATCTGCAGATTATTCAACCCAGCAAATACAGAACATACATTATTTTCAGCAATACAGGGAACATTTTCTAAAAATAGATCACATTTTAGAGTATAAAGTAAATTGGTGCAAATTCATAAACATGAAATTATTCCCTGCATTCTCTCAGACCACAATGCAATAAAATTGAAACTCAACACCAAATGAAAACATAGAAAACCCAGCCATTAGTAGAGATTGAACAACATATTGTTGAATCACCAGTGGGTCTTTGAAGAGATCAGAACAAAAACTCAGTGGTGTATGGTATATAACAAAGAGGAGCACAAAAAATACCAACTCATTTGGAACTCAGGAAAGGCAGTCCTCAGAGAAAAATTTATAACTCTGAGTGCCTACATTAACAAATTTGAAAAATCTGAAACCAGAAATATAATGATTCACTTTAAGCATCTGGAATAAGAGTGACAAACAAAACTCAAATCCAATGGAAGGAAACACATTATTAAAATGAAAGCAGTATTTCTTGTATTTGACAGTATTTCCATACCAAGAATCATTTTTCTCAACATATAATCTTAATTTTTAGCCCACGGTTGGTTATTTGAAATTGGATAGGGAAGGGGGGAAAACAAGATGAGGGGTGGGGGTGGGGGGGAAGGAAATGGGGACCAAGATATGAGAAAGGGTATCAATGTATGTTAACTAATGAACCTCCTATCTGGCAAATATAATATAACTCCTCTTTTAATTACAATTAGAAATACGAAAAAAAAGAGATACAGGTTCAGTCTGAGTAATGGCCAGAATCTAATGTTGTTTTCCATAAATGCACTCCACAGTCACAAATTACAGAATTATACTTCATAATGACTCCCAAACAACAGAATTATTCTCAGTTAAAATATGGCCTTTATTGGGGGTTAACTCTTTCCAAAATACAGAGGTAATGAAAAGGAGATAAATATGGCTGGACATCGTGCAATTCCATGCTATAAACTTCTATATCGTCTCTATTTTCTCACATATTGTCAACACAAAATCTTTCAAGATTTTTGAAATTTATTTGATACTACTATGTTACCAAAAGAGAAAATATGTATTGTGACCTCATTTTCCACTTTGTCAATATTCATCACATATTTCATAATTTAAAGAGTCATCACAAATGTTGTTGCTTTGAAACTCCTTCTAAGCACAAATTTCCATTGAGAAGCTTCTGAAAAAGCAGCAGGTCCTCTCTGGGTTACAGTCTGGTTGTTCTTTAATTCACTGGGTAAAACAGTCTGCTTATATAATCCCTATTTCACTAGGAGATACTATTTAGGAACCCTCTGGAAAATAACTTTAAAAACCAATATTACTTTGTATGTATCAACAATCAGATTGACTTCATGTAGACAACAAGGTCAATGTAGCACTAACAGATGTAAAATATATAAGACTATGCTGATATTTGGACACAAGTTTGTCAAATTCAATATATTATTGGAAAAATGCTCGTTAATAAAAATTAAATCTTCACTGTCAGGACAATACACAGCTTTCATAATGTGGTACTTGAAATAGTGGAACTCTGTCAGGGTAAAACCTCAAAGGCAAATTTTTCAGTTTTCAAAATTTAGATTCTTTTTTTCATATATTTTTATTGTAATTAATAGAAGGGTTACATTATATTCATCAGATAGAATGTGCATTACTTAACAAATATTGATACCCTTTCTTATGTCTTGGTCCCCATTTCCCTCCCCCACCCCCACTCTTCATCTACCCAATTCAAATAACCAAATAGCACATATACAATATATCAGATAACAAAGTAAATCATTGAAATTAATCTTGTATGTTTTTCCAGCATTAAATCACAGTATTATGTACATTTCCTACTATATTTGTAATCTGTGCAAGGAAAATTGATTGATATCAAGACATTGAGAGAAAAGAGAAAAGACAGTGAAAACAAAACAGTGATCTATAGAAACAGAGCAAGAGGGAGAGGGATCATTCATTGTGAATTATTATTGTGATTTACTTAGAGAAATCTCATCATTAATTCCATTGTATTTTTTTGGTTTATTTGTTGTTGATCATGTAATCTGAGGGTTAATTGGAGCAATTTGAACACAAAACTGCGTGTCATTTTTGCAAGCATATGAACTCTGTAACTGATAACAGAATTCCACAGAATAGTCTTTGAGAAATTGTGTATTCTGAATGAAAATATTGATTTTAGCAAGTGCTTTCTAGCTGTATTATGTTTGGCTTTTGTTTGTTTGAAAGAGCCCTCACAATAAAAATCCATTTCCCTCTATATTGGAAAACTCAATTTAGTGACTGGAAAAAAAAATTTGAAGTGATCATGGGCAAGTAACCCCACAAAATTTCCCAGCACTATCTTAAATTTCAGCAACACCTGGTGAATTCTTGTCTGTCCCATAGGGAGATTAATTATTCCAGCAAAATGTATTTAAAACTAGGCTATCACTTGGCTTTCAGTGCCAAATCAGAGCATGTATAAAGGTTTTCATTTACATGTTCACATTCGGTTTGGATAACTGAAACATAGTTTGTGAACAGATTTAATAAAGGTTATTCTTCTCTTTGGAAATTCTACTTCCTAAAAATTAGAGGAGAATCCTGTGTACATGCTGTCTCTCAAAATGTCTCCTAAAGCATGGTGAATATATTTTGCTTGAGATACCATTCAAAATAAAAAAAATCTTTTTTTAAATTTTCATTTTGAATAAGGCTTCTTATTAGTAGTGTTTTAAATATCATGCATGTTTACTTTTTAATAACACCTGAATCAGAGAAATCCAAAATCCAATGAGCATACTTGCTGGTAAGTATATAGTAGCATATGATCTCAGGCATACTGAGAAACTACATAATATCCTCTAGATCACCTATATCAGAGCAAACACACATGCACAAGAAAATGAGACATAATAATCAGAGTCCAAAATTATTTGGCTAAATTGCCTGAAAGTTTTGTTCTGAATAAATTTTTCATGAAAGTTGCAGTCTATATTTTCTCCATGGTGTCAGTGATTCCTCTTCTTTTTCAGAAAAGTGAATTTCAATTCTTCAACTTACATTGCTGCCATTCCAACATGAAGCAGGATTTCGCTTTTGATAACCACTCCATGAATCACATGCTGCCCTACCTAAGATATAAGGTAATAGGTTGGTTGAAATGAAACTTATGTGAGCTTATTTGAGTTAGATTATGTCCTAATGTGTTGGTGTCCCTCTTGGATGCCCATGTGGAGGGTAAGATGGCGATGGAGCCATCTGTTTACAAGTAATAAACAGACTCCGGAGACCAGGACTCTATGTGCAGATCTAACTTTATTCTACAAAACCTGCACGCTAAAATAGATTGATGTGTCACAGCCACGACATCAAATCGGGACGACTGTCAGCCAATGGTGTCCTGAGACATGCCCCACTTGCTCCAGGTGGGTGGGGCCAGGCACCCTCTGGCTCCTGACTGCTGGCAGTCACATACACACGCTGAGTGTGTATATGATTAAGGGCAGATAGCAAGCAGGTTACTCCCCACTAATGGATAAACAGACTTGTAATATTTAAGGTTTTCAATTCCCCCAAATTTCCAACTTGATTCTATGCTTGATGAGTGGCGATTGTTCTGTTGTAACTATTCATACAATAAGAAAAAATGAAGATCTTTTCATTTCAATATACAGGCTCCAAACCATCATTGATGGAACAGGCCTAAATGTCTTAATCTACAAAAGGTGATCAAATATTTGTATTTGGTTATTTGAAATTGGATAGGGAAGGGGGAAAATAAGATGAGAGGTGGGTGTGGGAGGGGGAAGGAAATGGGGATCAAGACATGAGAAGGGTATCAATATATTTGAAGAAATGTACCTTCTATCTGGTGAATATAATGTAACCCTTCTATTAATTACAATAAAAATATATGAAAAAAAGGTGATAAAACATTCTGAGGGATCACAAAAGTATTGGTAACCACAGTACCCAGGAAATATTGTTATGCATATGAGATGATATACAGATACAATCATATTTTAACAATGAATAATCAGTGTGAGAAGTACTGTCATATATTATCTTCCTCGTACTTTATAGCTTCATTAACTCATCTGTATAATTTACAAGTGATTTCATCAAATTTAAAATTTATCAATTTTTTTTTACTTTTTGAACTTCTTAAAACAGAATGAAAGGCCATGACGATTTTGCATTGGGAATAATGAGTAAACTGCTCCTAAAGCAGCTAAATTTAGAGTCAATACGTGGAGCAATTTTACACAAGTTTGAAATCAAACTAGAATCAGCATATAAAGATAAGATGTGGTATTTATACACAATGGAATTCTATGTTGCTGTCAGAAAGAATAGCATTGCTCCATTTGTAAGGAAATGGAAAGACTTAGAAAAAATCATATTAAGTAAAGTAAGCCAGAGTCAAAGGAACATAGGCTCAATGGTTTCCCTCATTTGTCATTATCAGTAGAAACCACGGGCTTTCCTAGCAGAGATTTATGATAGAACAAATCCTAGATACTTAAGGCCATATGTATGATGCTAAATGAAAGGACCTCCAGGATATAGAGGCAAAAGCCATATAATGAGTGATTGTTGTCGTTAATATTCTGTTATCTCTCATTTCTCTGTTTTCCTTTGGTTATCTCATATTGTTATAGTATTTCACCTGATTATCAGTTATATTGTATGTATGTTTATTTGGTTGCTTAAAATAGGACAGGGAAACGGGGGAAAACAAGATGAGGGGTGGGGATGGAGGGAGGGAAATGGGGACCAAGACATAAGAAAGGGTATCAATGATTGTGAATAATGCACTTCTATCTGGTGAATATAATGTAACTCTTCTATTAATTACAATAAAAATATATTTTAAAAAATTTAATGAAGCCACTCTACCTTCAATGTTTTAGATGTATATCTATAAATGATTAAACAATGCTGTTCACTTTTCAGATTGTTAACATATAACTGTAATCTTTTCAGGAAGTGCTAATTTCCAGAAAATTTGCTGATTAAACACTAGTAAACTTTCCAAACATAGTTGATATGAAATTTGTTTGAGTTTAAATATCTTTAGACATTTTCAGTATGCTAAAGGAATAAACAATAATATGTCATTTGGTATTCAACAACAAACCTAACTGAAATTAAAAGAATAGGAGTTTTTTTCTCCACAGAGAAATCTATGCATACTTTAATGTCATTACCAAATTTTCCTCATTTCTGTTTTTCCCAAGCAAAACTAAAATGGGTGCATATTATAAATAAACACACCTGGGTGCCTTTATGGTTTCAGTGTGTACAATGTGTTTGCCAAAGAAATTGGATTTATACATAATGTAAATGAGTTTCCATTCATGTTTTGCCTGATTAATCATTTCTGCAAGGAACTAGAATTATCACTATTATTCATTTCTATGAAAGTAATCTAACATATTTCTATCTGTACTGCCTATTAGCAACAAACATCTCCACTGGATATGATAGACATGCATACTCATTAAAAAGTATCACATTGCTAGTTACCATGAAAACTTTAATGGTTTCATGAACTTAATTTCCACAGAAACTTCTTAATTGTATGAACACATTCTTCTGAATTATACTTGGGCACTCTATTTGGACACATTCAAAATTAGGTGAACATGTGAAATTTGATCCTAGTCAAAATCTACTCTGTCAACCATTTGTGTTAAATTTGTTAAGGTTTATTCAATTAAAACCCAATAATGCTCACCATCATGCTGTTGATGTTTTCAGGTCCAATAACTAATAATTCACATTACTATGCATTCACAATATTATTCATTGTTTCATGTCTTCTCTTCGCCTTAGGTCATAAATATTTTCCATAGTTAATTCCATATCATGAAGTAGGAAATGCATGAAAAAAATGTTGGTAACATATTTTCTCTAGTATGAATTTCTATAGATTTTTTCACTGGAAATATTAAATCATCTCAAAGACTCTCATAAAACATTTACCTAAAAATGCAGAAAGGATTCACTCTTGAAAAACTTGTGAATCACTTCATATTGTCATATTTCTTCATTCATTTTCAGAATCTAGAAGTTCTATAGGCTCCAACTGGCCCTGTTCTTTAGTAACGGCATGCCCATTCTCATTTTAAAAATCTGTGCAATAAGGTTGGAAAGAGTGGCTCCCACTTGAAATCCTAACTATTCAGGAAACTGAAATATGAGCATCATGGATCAAAGCCAGCTGCAAAAGGAATGCCCAAGAAACTACACTCTGAAAACTATGCACCAGAAAATTGGAAGTGGTTCTGTGATTCAAATGTTAGAGTCCTAGCCTTCTGTTGGGGAGCTCAGGTACTAGGACCAGCTCAAGATATGAGGACATAAAGCATTAATAGCAACAAATGCCCTATGCAATCACTAGATTATGAATGATGGAAACTGAAAAAAAGCATAATTTAAAGAACAGACCTTATCCACCAATTTTCTAAACTCCAATTGAGCAACAGAAAATGAAATGGACTTTTGGCCCAGGCTAGTCTAGTTTTCACTTCTTCTTATGCTGTTATTACTTAGTAGAAATTGTCAATAGAGAAATGCATCATTTAACATAGCACACTGTGAGAGAGCAAGAAACATTTAGAATTTTAGAGAGGAAATTTTATGGCTATTTATGAATAAAAGTTCGACATCTGTTTTTGCTCTTTTTCACTTTTTTTTCTTGGTGGGCCATGGGGCTTCATCTCTGCCTGTGCACTGTCCCGGGACTCTTCAGCTCAAGGCTATCACACTATCCTTGGGCCTAGGTGCTGTCCCTGAGTTCTTCAGCTCAAGGCTGCCACCCTATCCTTGAGCCAAGCTCCCGCCATATCCTTGAGCCAAACTCCCTTTCCCGTTTATTGGGAGTTATTTGGAGACAAGACCCTCAGTTCCTTTTGTGCCTTGGCTGGATTTGAACATGGATCCTCAGCCTCCTGAGTAGCTAAGATTACAGCTTTGAGCCACTGCACCTGGATCTTACTTTTATTTTTGATAGAATAAAGGGTGTCAGAAGAAGTCATTGATTCTTTTTATCTGTTTTTACATAAGGATTTTATTGAGCCCCAAATGAAACTTGATCTAGGATGTTCCAAGCATTCCATCAAAAGAAACAATATATATTCAGTTGAGGTCCTAAAAGATTGACTTTATGGAAGAGGAAAAGACACGTGTGAAATTGACCATGTGAATGCTCTGAAATTAAATGAGTCTTTTATTGGAAAATGAACAAATTAAGCAGTGAAAGGGAAAAAATGTTCATTTTGCACTGTATTTCTTATATATCAGGATAAATAATTTTATCCTTACTATCATTCAGGAAAGATGATATTTATGAAAACAGTTAACATGCAATTTTGTAGGAAAACCAGAGTTGAATCTATTAATATTAGGAATATGTTATGGGACAAAATGTACTACAGAAACTATTGTATACCTTCATCCCAGTTTTCCTCAAAAGAAAGAAAAAAACCCTGTTTTTCCATAAGATTAATTGTTTTTCTTGGAACTGATAATATTCACAATACAAAACAAG
This sequence comes from Megascapheus bottae, assembly GCF_031878675.1. Classification (NCBI taxonomy): domain Eukaryota; kingdom Metazoa; phylum Chordata; class Mammalia; order Rodentia; family Geomyidae; genus Megascapheus; species Megascapheus bottae. The sequence goes on along the minus strand of NC_143548.1, from coordinate 49,672 downwards.
ACATATCACATCCAAGCTAGGTGACAGGCTTAACTGGCCCACACTGATTTGAATTGTGTTTTATATACCAGGCTTACCTACATAATCTCCACAGTCATTTTGTCCATAGGATTTGAAATATGGTTACTGAATTTGTCTTGTAAAATTAGGTGGTGACAATTGCAGGGACACATAACTCGTTTAGCAGCAATATTAGAATAACTGAAACTATGTTTGAAATACACAAAATTAACATCAGACTTTCTTTTTGATTGTGGAGAATTTTTGATTTGCACTCTTTCCAAATATAAATTCATTAAATACCAAAGCTGAATTTATACTGTACCAAGAGCAAAAAGAAGATATGAAAAATCATCCAAGGTGGTTCTTCACATATTCACATCTTCCTTAAAAACAGAAGGGAGATGATTCTGGCCCAGAATTCTGGAGTTGTGTATAGCAATATAAATTTAAGAAAAAGATCATTTATATCTCAAAGTTTCATCAACCTTCATGTATTATGTAGTTTTTGATGTAACAAAACAAACTACTATGAAACCACCATCTTAATTATATGACTGAGATGCATGTAATATCTCATATTTCCTCATTTTTGGAAAATTTCTAAAATAAAAAACTTTTGGGTGAAATATTGTAGTAAAATAATACAGGCCATTGACTAGAGACTGACAAGCAGGCTGGCGCTAAGAACCAGGACTTCACCAAAGGGGGTGGAGGTGTCACTGCTCCCACCCATCCAAGAGCCTCCTCTCCCAGGCCACTGAAACTGGAGAATGAGGGGTACTGAGACCCTGCCTTCCAACAGCATGTGGGGGTATGTGGGAGTCTGGGAGCCAGCATCTGTTCCATCCAAACCAGAACTCTGAGCTGGGTGTCCTCCTGATGAGAGTGTCCAGCAAGACATCACCAAGGGGTCCCCCACAGAGTCACAGATAGACTTTCGGCCAAAGAGGTGGAAACACAGCAGGGAACTGAAGAACAGATCAGCAGGGGCCAACCTCACCCTCTGAGAGTCAGAAAGGTGCAGCTCTGCCACATCCTTGGCTGGGCCCTACTCCTGGGAACAGGGCAGAAAGCAGTTAGGCTGGTCTAACTGAGAGCTCCTGAAAATTCCCAAACCCCTTGACTGGGCCCCACACCTGGGAACAGGGTAGGAAAAACACTGGGGCTACCAGAAACTGAAGTGTGGAGCTCCCTTGATGCCTTGGAATGCGCAAAAACAAATTATGACATATATAAATAATGTCCCACACAAAGCCTAAAGGAAACAAGAATGAAGGGACAAGTGTCACCATCCCAAGAAATGACACCTGAAGAGACACGAAATATGACTCTATTCAAGGAGATGATTCTGGATATGACTAATGAAATTAAGATGGAATGCAACCCTTATTCACTAAAATCATAGTAGAGAACTTCCCTAACCTCAAAAGGAAAATATTCACATTACTGAAGGTTTCAGGACTCCAAACAGGCAAGATCCTAGAAGAAACTCATCTAGACACATCATAGTAAAAACACTAGATCCAAGTACCAAGGAGCTGATCTTAAATGTTCAAAAATAAAGAAAGAACTATACTACAACAGGAAAAAGTTAGAATAACTGCAGACCTCTCCACACAAATCCTAAAGCTTGGAAAAATATCATTCAAGTCCTGAAGACCAGCAACTGCCAACCCAGACTGATATATCCAGCAAAACTAGCCTTTACATTTGAGGGAGAATCAAGAATATTTCACTCCAAAGAGAAGCTGTATGAATACGTGCACACTAAACCAGTCTTACAAAAATATTAATTAATTGATAACAAATTGTAGAACATCAAGAACCCCCATCAAGAAACAATTACCTATAATTCACCAAACACTAAAGGGGAAAAAAAAGTAAAAATAAATAATGACAATGCACATTGAACGCTTTTCCATAATTTGCCTATATGTGAATGGGCTGAACAATCCAATCAAAAGAAACAGAGCAGCAGACTGGTTAAGAAACACCACCCATCCATATGTTGCCTCCAAGAGACCCACCTCACTGCCAAAGACAGAAACAATTTGCAAGTGAAAGGATGGAAACAAATTTTCCACTCCAAAGCATCATGCAAAAAACAAAGAGTAGCAACCTTAATCTCTGACAAAATTAACTTCTCAGTAAAAGCAGTACCTAAAGATATAGATAGACACTATAGATTAGTAAGGGGTACAATCCATACACACATACAGTTATAAACATTTACTCCCATAACACAGGAGCACCGAAATTCATCAAACTATCTTAGAATTACAGAACAAGATAGACTCAAACACAATCATAGTGGAGGACCTCAATACACCACTCTCAACAAATGACAGGTCAACTCAACAAGTTAAGCAAAGACACCATAGACTAAAACAGCACCATAGCCCAGGTGGGCTTAAAAGATATACACAGAATCTTCCACCCAACGGCGAAACTTTTTACCTTTTTTTCAGCAGCACATGCAACACATTCTAAAAACAGATTATATAATAGTTCATACAGAAAACTTATGCAGATACAAAAGGACTGATATAATCCTATGCATTCTATCTGACCACAGTGGAGCCAGACTAATTCTAAACAATGCAGTCAAAGTCAAAAAACATTCAAACACTTGGAAGCTGAACAACACACTTCTGAATAGCTCCTGGGTTACAGGTCATGGCAAAAAACAAATTTAAAACTTCCTTGACTGCAATGACAATCAAGAGACATCACAAAGAAACTTATGGGTCACAGCAAAGACAGTTCTAGGGGCAAATTTTTCGCACTAGGAGCTCATACTTGAAAGACAGACGAAGAGCATATAAATAACTTTAAAAAAACTAAAACACATAGAGGAGTGAGAAAAAGTTAATTCTAAAACAACTAGAAGGACAGAAATAACAAAAATAAAATCAGAAATATCAGAGATTGAAATAAGATCTATGATACAAAAAATAATAAATCAGAAAGTTGGTTCTTTGATAAAGTAAACAAAATAAACATACCCCTGGCAAGATTAATTTTAAAAAGGAGAGGGGAGACTCAAATAAACAAGATTAGAGACTCCATGGGAACAATCACAACTGATATCCAAGAAAATCATTCCATAATGAATAAGTCCTACCAGGGCCTATATTGAAAGAAACAAGAAAATCTAGCAGGCATGGATGATTTCTTAAATAAATATAGGCTACCCACACTGAATAGCGATGAGGTAAATAAATTGAACAAACCAATCTCTTACAATGAAATTGTGGAAGCAATCAGGGAAATGACAACCAAAAGAGCCCAGGTACAGATGGTTTCACTGTAGAATTCTACAAGATGTTTGAAGATGAAGTAACACCTATACTCTTGAAACTCTTCTTAGAAATAGAAGCAAAGGAACAATACCAAACACATTTTAAGAAGCTAATATTACTCTCATCCCCAAAACAGGGAAAGATCCAACAGAAAAAGAAAACCACAGACCTATCTCTCTGATGAACACAGATGCAAAACTCCTCAATAAAATATTAGGCAACAGAATCCAGAAACAAATTAAAAAATATACACTACAATCAACTAGGCTTCATCCCACAAATGCAAGGCTGGTTTAACATTCACAAATCAATCATTGTAATACATTACATCAATAGAGTTAAGGATAAGAATCATATGATAATTTCTCAGGATGCAGAGAATGCGTTTGACAAAATATAACACCCATTCATGCTGAAAGCACTAGAAAACATAGGAATAAGAGGTACATTCCTCAAAATAATTAAAGCCATATATGGAAAACCTACAGGTAGTATTATACTAAATGGTGAAAGACTGGAACCATTCACCTAAAATCAGGAACTAGACAGGGACGCCCACTCTCTCCACTTCTCTTCAATATAGTGCTGGAACCCTTAGCCAGAGCAATAAGGCAAGAAAAGGACATCAAAGGGATCCACATAGGGAAAGAAAAAATTAAACTATCCCTATTCTCAGATGACCTGATCCTCTACTTGAGCGACCCAACAAACTCCACTCCTAAACTCCTACTATTAATAAACTAATTTAGCAAAGTGGGAGGATACAAAATTAACCTTCAGATGTCAGAAGCCTTCTTGTACACCAACAATACACAAAGAGAAGGCCAAATCAAGAAAATGATTCCATTCGCAATAGCCCCCAAAAGAATAAATTACTTAGGAATTAACTGAAACAAAGATGTAAAGGAATTATTTAATAAAAATTATAAAAGCCTCATAAAAGAAATTAAAGAGGACACTAGGAAATGGAAAGACATCCCATGCTCATGGCTAGGGAGAATGAACATAGTGAAAATGGCTATTTTGCCAAAATTGATATACAAATTCATTGCAATCCCCATCAAAATCCCAAAGACATTCTTTACTGAAACAGAAGATATAATCCAAAGATTCATATGGGACAAGAAAAGGCATAGAATAGACAAAACAATTCTAGGCAAAAAGAGTAATGCTGGTGCTATTACAATACCAGTCTTCAAACTCTACTATAGAGCCATAATAATAAAAACTTCCTGGTATTGGCACAAAAACAGACCAAAAGATCAGTGGAACAGAGTAGAAGACCCAGAAATAGAACCATATACCTATAGTCAACTTGTATTTGACAAAGGCGCCAAAGATATACAGTGGAACAAACACAGACTATTCAATTATTAATGCTGGCAAAACTGGGCTGCCACATGCAGAAAACTAAAAATTGACCTTAGCCTTTCGCCGTACACAAGCATTAACTCAAAATGAATCAAAGACCTCAATGTCAGACCGCAAACTATGAAACTGCTACATGATAGAGTAGGAGAGACATTGGAACTCACAGTCAGAGGCAAAAGATTCCTAAACACAATCACAGGGTCACAAGAGATTGGAGAGAGACTCAATAAATCGGACTATCTAAAAAGAAAAAGTTTCTGCACAGATAAAAGCAAAGTCACAAAAGCAGAGAGACAGCCAACCAACTGAGAAAAGATATTTACCAATAATGCATCTGACAAATGCTTAATATCCAGTATCTACAGGGAACTCAAGAAACTAATCCACCCACAAACCCAATAAAGCATTCACTAAATGGCAAGGGAACTAAAGAGAGACTTATCAGAAGAGATTAAAATGGCAGAAAAGCATATGAGGAAATATTCATCATCTATAGTCATAAAGGAAATGCAAATAAAAACAACCCTAAGATACCACATTACCCCATTAAGAGCAGCCAAGATTTAGAACTCAGACAATGACAGTAGCTGGCAGGGCTGCGGAGAACAAGGAACCCTACTACAATGCTGGTAGGATTGTAAACTTGTTGATCCACTCTGGAAAGCTGTGTGGAGGTTTATTAAAGAACTGAAAATTGACCTTCCCTATGATCCTGCCATACCACTTCTGGACATCTACCCTGAACATCATAATCCAAGATGTGATAAGGACACCTGCTCAGGTATGTTTATCTCTGCACTATTCACAATAGCTATGTGATGGAAACAATCCAGATGCCCTATTGCAAATGAATGGATACCGAAAATGTGATATATATATATATATATATATACACATACATACATACATACATAAAATGGAATTCTACACAGCCAACAGACCAGATAAAATAATGGCATTTGCAAGAAGTGGCTGAATCTAGTGTGAATCATGTAGAGTGATGCAAGTCAAGACCAAAGGAACAAAAGGCACATGGTATCCTTAATATGTGACTATTAGATCCAAAGAGTACAAGAGTGAGGACTCAATATTTGCATATCAAATGCTATAGACATGGTATTGGAAATATAAACACAACTACATAGACATAAATCTTATAATTCTATAGACATAATGTTTTATTTCATAAATTAACATGTATGTCTGATATACAAACCCTTAGTCTAATTTTGATTATGTTCTAAAAAACTAAGTGTCAGTGATTGTATATAGAGATTCCCTTCTTGAACACTTGTTTGTTAATCATGTCATTTGAAATATGTAAAAATCTGTGTTAATAAATTTTATAACAAAAAATGCTTCAGTAGGTGTCTATCATATTACTTTAAATTTAAGAATTATTTTAGCTTTGTTTTGGACATGAGCCAATAGTGAGGAAGAAAAACATACAGTATTTTGAAATTTATGCCTAATTCATTTTGCTTAAATACCATCCTATACTGCCATATATATATATATATATATATATATTTACTTTGTAGCTACTGTGATCCTATACTAGAGACTCCTAAATAAGAAGTTCCCCAAGTCTTTCTATTACCTTGGATATTTATTGGAATGAGATATTTATTCTTTTTGATGACAGCATAGAATTCTATTTGTATAAAGACCACATCTTTTTGATCCATTCATCTACTGAAGGGTATTTCGTTTGGTTCCATATCTTAGCTAGTGTAAATACTACTGCACTGAACATTATTGTGCTAATTAGTTTAGAATGTCCTAGGTTCTGGACATTTGGGTAAATGTCTACAAGTGGGATTTCTGGCTCATAGGGGAGTTCTATGTTTAGTCTTTTGAGGATTCTTCATACTGCTCACCAGAGTGGTTGAATGAATTTACACTCCCACTAACAGTGTAGTAGTGTTCCCTTTGGCCACATCTCTGCCAGCATCTGTTGTTCTTGACAAGGGCCATTGAAACTGGACTGAGGCGGTGATATTTCTCCCCCCAGGGCAGGGTCCCTTTACCAAGGCAGTATAGACACCAGTCAGATTCATTTTCCAAGTTGAAAAATAGAGCAGCTGATCCAGCTTCTCAGTCTAGAGAATAATCTCCTACCATTTCTTGTAAGTTATCTGATAGTCCAAATATAGCTTTTCTGAAATAACCACAGGCCAGTCATGGCATTGTGGTTTCTTTTCTTTGGCTTCTGCAGGCAAGTTGAACTATTCTGGCCCCTATTCAGGCCTATACATACCTCCACTCACAGCTTTTTCCATTGCTGCTCTGTCCATTTGTGTTTCCTTTTCCACTGGCCGTAACATGCTTCAGTTTCCAACAGTGGTCTCAACAGCCAGCAATCTTTTCTTCTGGAAACTTACAGCCCCAGTATATACAAGTCATTAGGTATAAAGAGTATACACAGCGGAAAGTCTCTCCACAGTCTGTCCCAAGTTTGGCACATGTCTCAGGGATAGTAAGTTGGTTGTACCAACTTGTACTCTCTCAGACAGAAGTAACTACTTCTGATATAGAGGTACTTAATATGGAAGACACAGATGGCACAGAAATAGGGTGAGTGCAGCAGGAAGTTGTTTCCCTAGGGATCCTGTAACACTGGAGGAGAAGATTTTGCACTCAAAGTTACCAGAATTCTAAAGAAACTTTTCCAGTCTGGTGAATTGTAGTAAGTTGAGGAGCATAGAGAACAAAGTTAGATATTGAATGTATCAAACACAATCATATATCACCAATACTTAGTCCACAGTCTCTTCATGGCTCAAATGACTTCTCAAAGAAATAGTGCTAACTCTAACTTTCTCCTGAGTCTCCTCAGATTCAGGCTTAAAGGTCTGCCCAGCCTCATGCCTGAGGGTTTTCCAAATAATTCCTGACCTCATTGGTCCTCATGAAACTGACACTCAAATTATTCTCAGGGTTGAACCTCGATAGCTTTCTCCAGAGAGCTGAGGCACTCACTTACAAGGGGATTCCTTAAGGACCTAGCCCAAATGCCATGTGCCTACAGAGATGAAGGCTCCAATGAAGTAACCAGTTCATGCTGAACTGATGTGTATTTCTAAGCACATTACCATTCTCTGCAGGCTTCCCACCATTTGCAGGCCTTCACTGCTCCACTCTTACAGCTCCTCCCATTGCTCCTGTCTCCATTTCCCTTTCTCATAATATCCAAATCATGGAATCAGTGTGAGCATCCATCAGTGGATAAGTAAAATGAGATTTGAGGGTTAGGTCCATATATATTTATTCATGCATATACACACATGCACATGCTATGAAATATTCTTCAGCCATCAAGAAGAATGAAATTCTGTCATTTGTGGAAAAATACAAGGAATCAAAGTACATGTCGTTAAGAAAGATAAGCCATAAGTAAAATTAAGGCAGATGCTTATATTGCATGTTTTCACTCATATGTTAAAATTTAAAGACATAATAGTAGAAGAGGAATTTATATTTCTAAGATTTATGACCAGTGGAAAGGGAGATGATAAATAACTCTGATTAATAGAAGGTGAATATGATTAAAATGCCTTCATCTATGAACATTTCATATAATGGAACTAATTATTTTGTACAATTAAGACATGTCAAAAATAACCCTGTACAAGGTAAGGGTATGAACAGATAGTTGCCATACTTCTAAAAATGAATGTTTAGATCATCTGGGATTGGTGGAAGATGGCAGCATTTCAGTGTGAGTATTTCTCAGCTCCTGCCAAGATACCAGTTCTGGCAGCGTACGGGAATGTTCATACCTCAAATTGATCCTAAGTAAGTTTTAGTGACATAGAGATCTCAGTCAGAGAGGAGAAAGACAAAACAACTGTGCAAGAAGTCAGTGTGGAGTGGCGTCAGCCGCAGAGCAGCTGCAGAGGCAAAGCTTCTCTTCTGAATCTAAGCAGACAGCATTCTTGGTGGCTCAGACCTGCCAGCTGCAGACAGAGCTACACAGAGCTTGCATGAGTCCAGAGCTGACACTCAGGCATGCACGGACCTGCCAGTTTCATGGAACCAGAGAATCTAGCAATTTGTGAGTACCTCTGAGAAGAGGTTCCCACTTCTGCTCATGGAGCAGCATTGGGAGGGTACCCCACCCCCACCAGCTGAGAGCAGCGTCATCTTGACTGCTGTCAATTGGAACCTGAGAGACGGTGTTGGCAGTGGCATCATTCTAAAAGGCAAAGGATTTCCAAGATATACCTTAGCCGGAAATCCGGCCCTAGCACTGCTGAAGTCCATCCACTATGCTGGGTCACAAGCCTTGTAAACAAAGTTGCCCGTAGCTCTTTCAGCTTTGTATTTCCCAATTAAACAATAAGATCCAAAAAAGTGCAAAGCCAAATTGCAAGAGAAAAAGACTTTCTGAAGTATCACAAATTTAGTGGAGGCACTAGTTTCCTATCCTGCCCTCCCCTCTCAAAAAAACCGAAGAATACCTTTTTCTTGTTCTTTTTCTTTTTCTTTTTTTTTCTACCCCTTTTCATTTGCATATTTAGGTGTTCTTATTTTTCTTTGCCATTTTACCTACACCTTTTTTATAAGGTTGTATTTCTTTTCTTTTCTTTTCTTTTTTCTCTCTTTCTTTTCCCGCATTCCTTCTGTCACTGTGGTCATTCCTAGAAACATAGTGACAGCTCTGGATACAATCTGAGTACAAATGATATCTATATTGATATAGTCATTTGCTTTTTAATCTCCTGGCTCTGAACCCTAGTATTTCTTGGGTAAAAATTCACAATAGTGAGGATTCTCCCCCAACATTTTTTTTGTTGTTGTTTTGGTTTGGATTTGGTTTTCTGTTTTTTGTTTTGGTTGTTTCATTACTTTTTAAAAGTTTTTACCATTGAAATCTCCTGTATCTCCCTCCCTCTTTTCTCTATATATTCTTCTTCTTACTCTTCTCATTTTCATAAGTTTTATCTTTTTCTTCTAAACTTTGCACTCAAATATTCTATCTATCTATAACCTTAGGCCAGTTATGCTAACGCTGTACCTATTCTTCATTACCATAGAATTTTTACACTCCTACAGTATCCTTTTCTTATCTCCCCTATTGTGTCTCATACTATTTTTCTATCTATGGGCCTGTGTTCATCCTTCAACTCTTATAATGTATGGATCTATATTTGATGGTTGTTGAGCAATGCTGTGTATCTAGGTGTTCAATTATACTATAGGTACAGAGGGACTTAAATATAATAGAGATTTGTCTGTAAGTGCACAAAAAGAAAGAGAGTGATAATATCAATCTAAAATTGCAAATATCTATTGTCACCCAGATAAAGAGGTCTAGGTTGGTTATATCTAAAAAAAATATAATCTTGTTTAGTATTAATCTTGCTCCCATTTTCAAATGGGCAGAACAAGAAACCCAAGAAAAATGTCAAATCAAGGAATAACATCTCCGACCCAATATAACCCAGCAATGGAGAAGTCAATGGCAAATCGAGAGGGGAGTATACCAAATGCTATACAAATGCAATTGATAAACATCATTAGTGCAAATATAAAGTAAGAGATAAGGGGGGAAGCTATAGATAAACAAGACGAAACCATAAACAACGTGACATGTTAAAAAGGGGAAGCTGTAAAGGAGGCCAAAATAAAGGTTTTTCTAAGAAAAATGGATGAATTCATAGAATACACAAACAAAAAGGTGACTGAACTCCAACAAATGTCCAAAAAGAATAAAACTACTGAGCTAAACACTAAAATGGAAAGCAAGGAGTTAAAGAAATCTATACATGATCTAAAACAAAAATTGCAAGGCATCAAAAATGAGCAATTAGAAGCAAGGGAGATGAAGAAAAGTAGATAGTTTTGATAGCAGGTTAGACAATGCAGAAGAGAGAATTTCCAGGGCTGAAGATAATTTAGTTGTTATAGAGAAAGAACAGAATATGAGTCAAACCAAGTCTAGGAAATATGAGAGAACACTTCAGAAGGTACCAGATATAATTAGGAAGCCTAATGTAAGGCTAATTGGTACTGAGGAGGGTCTGGAGTAAGAAGTCAATGGTATTGGAAATATACTTCAGGGAATCATCTCAGAGAACTTCCCAAATAACCAGAAGGTCAGGCCCATCCAGATACAAGAAGCTTTTAGAACCCCAAACAGACTTGACCAGAAAAGGACATCCCACCGCCATATTATAATCCAAACAGGAGAAATAGAGACCAAAGAAAGGCTCCTAAAGGCAGACAGGGAGAAGAGAACAATCACCTCCAAAGGCAAACCAATCAGAATAACCCCAGATTTCTCAGCAGAGACCATGCAATCAAGAAGAGATTGGAAGGATATATGTCATTACCTGAAGTCAAATAAGTACCAACCACGAATACTGTGCCCAACTAAGCTCTCATTCATAACTGAGGAAACACTAAAAACATTCCATCATTCCATTCCAGGGAAACGCTGCAACATTATGTAGAAACCAAACCAACGTGACAAAAAATTCTCAAAGATGTTCAACACATAGAAAACAAAAAACACATGAAATACAGAGAAAGAAATGGCACCTAAAAATCATACCATCTAAGTACCACAAGAACTGTCAAGACACAGGCACTAATGAAAGCTTTAAAAATGGCAGGAACTAATAAATATTACTCAAACCTAACTCTCAATGTCAATGGACTTAACTCTCCAATTAGTGACATAGACTGTCTAGTAGGACCACAAAGCAAGATCCATTGTTCTGCTGTCTTCAAGGGACACATTTTGCCCCCCAAACCAAACATTTTTTTAAAGTGAGAGGTTGGAATAAAGTTTATCAAACTAACGGTCCCCCAAAACAGACTGGAGTTACCATGATCATATCAGATAAAATAGACTTCAAACTAAAATCAGTGAGAAAAGAAAAAGAAGGTTACTACATACTAATAAAGGGATCTCTCCTCCAGGAAGACATAACCATCCCAAATATCTACACACCTAATCCTGGAGCACCGAACATCACCAAGAAAACTTTACATTCACTATAAACATACATAGATCGAAACACGGTGATTGTTGGTGACTTTAACACACCACTCTCACCTATGGACAGATAAACCAGGCAAAAACTTTAGAGAGAAACCTTAGAATTGAACCACTGTATAGAGCAACTAGATCTAACAGATTTCTGCAGATTTTTTCACCCAGCAACAACACAATGTACATTTTTTTCTGCAGCACATGAAACATTTTCCAAAATAGACCACATATTAGGGCATAAAACAAATCTGGGCAGATTCAGAAACACTAAAATTATTTCCTGCACCCTCTCAGACCACAAAGGCATCAAATTGGAACTGAACACCAATCTACACCAATGAAAACCCTGTAACTCATGGAGATTGATGAACACATTGTTGAATCACCAATGGTCCATCGAGGAGATCAGACAAGAAATCCCACAGTTTATATTTAACCAAAGGAGCACACAAAATACCATCTCCTTTGGGTCACAGCAAAGGCAGTACTCAGAGGAAAATTTATAACTCTGAGTGTCTAAAATACCAAATTGGAAAAATCACAAACCAACAATTTAATGTGTCACCTTTAGCACCTGGAAGAAGTGCAACAAACCAACCTTGATCCCAGTAGATAGAAGCAAATTATTAAAGTCAAAGCATAATTACATGAATTAGAGTCAAAAAATCTATCTAAAGAATCAACAAAACAAGGAGTTCTTTCTTTGAAAAAATTAACAAAATTGACAGACTCTTAGGAAATCTTATCAAAAAAGAAGGGAGAATACAGAAATAAACAAAATCACAGATGAGAATGGTAATATCATGCCAGAAATTATCCAGAGCATCATGAGGAAATACTTTTCAAACCTTTATGGCAACAAATTTGAGAATCTAGAAAAAAATGGATGAATTTCTAACGAATATTAACATACCCACACTGAATCAAGAAGTCCTAACCCAACTGAACAGGCCTATTTCAAGCACTAAAATATAAATGGCAATAAGAGACCTTCCACCTAAAGAAATCCCAGTGCAAGATGGATTCACAGCTGAATTCTATCAGATCTTCAAAGCAGAACTCATACCAATAATGCTCAATCTCTTCCACATAATTGAAATCGAAGGCTCTTTGCCAAACTCATCTCCAAACCCTCATCTCCAAACCAGACAGAGATTCATCAAAGAAAGAGAACTATAGACCTATTTCTTTGATGAGTATTAATACAAAACTTCTCAACAAAATACTGGCCACCTTCAGCAACTTATCAAAAAGAATATACACTATCATCAAACAGTATTCATCATATGGAGGGGAAGCTGGTTCAACATATGCAAATCTATTAATATAATTCAACACAACAATAGGAGGAAGGACAAAAATCACATGATTGTTTCAATAGGCATTTGACAAGATCCAACACCCCTTCATACTAAAAGCTCTGGAGAAACTAGGAATCCATAAAACATTCCTCAGTATAATCATGACTGTGTATGACAAACCCACAGCTAGTATTATACTTAATGAGGAAAACCTAAAGCTATTCCCTCTGAAATCAGGAATGAGACAAGGATGCCCACTCTCTCCTCTTTAACAAACTATTAGAATTCATAGCCAGGGCAATAAAGCAAGAAGCAAGAATAAAGTGGATCCAAATCTGGAAAGAGGAAGTGAAACTTTCCCTCTTTGCAGATGAAATGATTCTGTATTTAAAGAACCCTATAGACTCCACTCCCAAGCTCCTTGAGCTGATTCAAAACTTTGGAAAGATGGCAGGTTATAAAATTAACTCTCAAAAATCAACTTCCTCCCTTTATGCCAACAGTGAGAGGAATGAGGCAATGATCAGGAAAGCAACTCCTTTTGCAATAGCCTCAAAGAAAAGTACCTATAAATTATTTTAACTAAGAATGTAAAGGACCTTTTGATGAAAATATTAAAACACTGAAAAAGGAAAGGAAAGCAGCACTGACGAAATGGAAAAAAACTTCCATACTCCTGGATTGGAAGAGTCAACATCATGAAAATGACAACCTTGCCAAAGGCTATCCACAAATTCAATGCAATACCCATCAATATCCCAATGTCATTCTTTAAAGAAATAGAAGAGGCAATCCAAAATTTCATATGGAATAATAAAAGACCCTGTATAGCAAAAGCACTTCTTAGCAGAAAGAACAATACAGGAGGAATTTCAATACCAAACTTGTTACAATATTACAGAGCTATACTAATCAAAACAGCATGGTAATGGCATAAGAACATGCCTGAAGACCAATGGAATAGAACAGAGAACCCAGATATTAAACCAGAGACCTATGGCCACCTAATCTTTGACAAGGGAGCCAAAAAACGGATGGAAGAAAGACAGCCTCTTCAACACGTGGTGCTGGCAGAACTGGTTAAGCACCTGCAAAAAACTAAAGTTAGAATCTTCTTTCTCACCCTGCACTAGAATGAACTCCAAATGGATCAAAGACCTCAACATAAAAGCCAACACACTGAAAACTTTACAAGAAGGAATAGGAGACACACTAGGCCTCCTTGGCACAGGTGGAAACTTTCTCAATAAGGACCAAGAAACACAAAAAATGAGAGAAAGGCTGGATAAGTGAGGACATCAAAGGGGTAGAATCAATAAGTATGTAGAGAAGGAAAGTAGAATGTGAGGGAAGTGGGGGATCCAGTCTCAGCAGAGCAGATTGGGCTGGGGTGTGAAGGTCTTAAACTAGACACACTGAGAGAGCCTTAAGTAGGGGTGGGTGAAACTAGACAGTAAAAGAGGGAAGTAGAGAGGAGTTATTCACCAAATACAGACAGGAAACATTGTAGTGAATGAACAGCCAGAAATGGGAAAGGCAGAGTTCCTGTGGTGGAGTTTCCTTTCTGGGGTTTGAAGAAGAGAGGACAAAAAGTGGAATGACTTTTATAGAAATGGGAGGATCCCATTTGAGTAACAGCACTACATATATGGTCTGCTGAAAGGAAACTCCACACAGTTCAGAAGAGGGTTTATGATGTGAGGAGAGAGCAAACCTCCAGCAGTACAAGATGGAGTCAGGTGAAGCAAGCATGCTTATGGTCAAAAATAAGAGATTATATAGGGGGAGGGGTGTGGTCACAGTGAGAGTGGATGTGATCTAAGAGGATGGGGAAATGCCTCAGAATGGCAGACTTCCCACTGCCCCTAGCATTCCAGTTTCCAGAGTTACAGGTGCTAGATGGGGATTTCCATCTAGGAAGTCTAGGGTGTAGGGGGACAGAGCCAAGAGAAGAAGTTATTTCTTCCAGGCAGACCTAACAACCTCCAAACTAAAAATCATTTGCCATTAAATTGTCTCCACTCTAGACAAACTGTCCCCAACAAAATGGCCTGTGGTTAGCCTAGGCCTTTTCTCCATCCTTACTCTTAAAACTGTCTTTCCTCTCATAATCGGGTTCAAATTCTCCAAGTAAAAAGTATCAATCCTCCCAAGTATCTAGGAAGAGGAGTAGTAGGCTAATAAAGTGAGCTAGAATTATTCTTTCCTGAATTCAATTCATATGAAGTCATCATCAAAATTGTTTTAAAGGTTTTCTTTCTTTGTTATCAAAGTTTGTTTAAGCATGGTGATTCTCTTCAATTCTACTTTTTCTGGGCTAAATTGTTTTACCTTGCATTCTATTTGATGTTGCCTATTTTTCTATTATTGACTACATTGTATATGTAGAGGATTGGAAATGTGATAGGTAAGAAATGGAAAAAAAATAAAACACCTCTTCCCAATGGCCATGGGTGTGATTCAGTATTAGGGTACTTGTCCAGCATGCACAAAGCAATGGATTTGATGATTCTTTAGTACCACATACACAGATAAAACTGGAAGTGGTATTCTGGCTCAGTGGCAACAAAAGTGTTCAAAGTCAGTTCCTACGCCCTGGCTTCCAAGCCACACAACTGGCAGAAAGAAAGAAAACAAAACAAAAAGCTCTCTTAAAGTTAGACTCTCACCTCCCATGCAATGCATGTGCCAAGTTTCCTGAAGACCTGGAAAAGGATGTGAACAATGGAGTTTAGACCTGTGAACTCAGGAGATTGTGAACTTAAGCTCCTTGTAATCCTCCTGCTTGATCATACAGCTCAGCCAACATTTTGTGCCATGCCTCATGTTTCCTGACTCCTCAGGTCATTGTAGGATCCCTATTCAGCTTTCCATTAGAGTTTAGCTGGATAATTGGTATTTGAAAAAAATATTCAAGTTAATTATTCAAAGATTAATGAGTCTTGATAACAAAGAAGTTTAAACATATTCTGTTCCTGGCTTTGTGTTGGTAATCTGTGGAAAATATTTTGTTTGTTGGTAAAGTTGTTTATTTTAAAGTTTCGTTTTTCTATTTGACCATTTGGTTCTATCACACTTGGCAAAAGAAGTTAATTTTAAGCCTGGATTTCTACAGAATTAACTTTTACTTACTTTACCTTTTTTTCTCCCCAAAACGTAAGCATGTCTTAAAACTTATTTATGTAGAAATCTGTGTTCAAAGTAATCTCATTGTGAGATGTGAAACTGTCAATATTGTTAACAGATGATTTGGTTTTTGAATATTCTGAATGCAGACAACAGGAAATACTGGCAAGGAAGTGAGAAAAGAGGAACCCTATTGCGGTATTGGTGCAAATGTAAACTAGTACAACTCTGGAAAGCAACTTGGATATTACTCAAAAAACTAAAAATAGACCTTCCCTACAACCCAGACATATCACTTTGTTATCTGATATATTGTATATATGCATATTTGGTTATTTGAAATCAGATAGGGAAAGGGGAAAACAAGATGATGGGTGGGTGTGGAGTGAGGGAAATGAGGACCAAGACATAAAAATGGGTATCAATGTTTATGAGTAATGCACCTTATATCTGGTGAATATAATATAACTCTTCTATTAATTACAATAAAATATATAAAAAGTGGTAATAATTTTGTAATAAAAATAATTTAAAAAGGCCAGGAGTTTGGCCTAGTGTTGGAGTGCTTGCCTAGCATGCTCAAAGACCCAGATTCAATTCCTAAGTACCACATACATAGAAAAAGCTGTAAGTGGTGCCCAAGGACAGTTTTAAGGCCTCGAGTTCAAGCACCAGGACTAGTAAAAAATAATGAAAGGAAACAACAAAAACACAATTACTAGGTAATTTTCACAGCTTCAGATGAAGACCTACTTTATTTCTGTGAGTAATGAAGACTGTGGGATGTTACTCTCACTGAGGGTTCATTATTTTGTCAGGCAGAGCGGGTCACAACACCACTTCTGGCTTTTTTTCTATGTGTGGGGTACCAAGGAATTAAACCTGGGTTTTTGTGTGTCCTAGGCAAGCACTCTACCATGAGGCAAAACTCCTGGCCCTATTGAAGTTTCATTCTACAAAAAATTATGTTACTCCTCTATCTCCTTTGTACATTTTCTGGCATCTTACCTATATGTGTAGGTGTAGAGACTTTGAAAGAACAATTAAGATCCAATATAGGGATTAATTCTTTCTGTAAAAGTGGCAAATTCAATTATGTTCATTGTTTAAACTTTTGGGGCAATCAATGAAATCTATGTGAAACCTTGTGTGTTTATTAACTTAAGTGTATCTTTGAGAGACTTATTGGTTTGCTTCAAATAATTTTCATTTCTACATATGTAACTGTGGTGTTTTCCTGTTTTTACATTTTATTTTATTGTCAGAATGAATAGAGAGGGATTATAGTTACAATTGTAAGTTAGTGAGTATTTTACTTTTGAACATTGTTACCCCATTCCATGTTTTTCTCCCACTTTCCATCCATTCACCCCCTTCCGAGTTGTAAAGTTCATTCACAACATGTTGTCTTGTGAATATCACTATTACTTTGTATGATTTTCCTTGAGAAGGAGTAGCAATGATTAAGTAATGCACCTTCTATATGGCGACTATAATGTAACCCCTTTCAGTTACAATAAAAAAAATTTTTTTAAAAGATAACACCTAATTTTCAACTCCCTTAGGAATCCTTTTCCTATTTGACTGTAGTAATTATTTTCCAATATTGTGGACCATGAATGCTAATAGTTAATTTCCAATAGAGTCCACTTTGTGAATAAAATATTGGTCTCTTAGGTCAATCTGCATTTCATATCAGGTAAATGACAAAATGAAATGTTTCTGATTTTATATTCTACTATTTCAGTAGCATTCACCCAAACATCATTCATGTCTTATTTGTCTCTCTTACATAAAACCTACCATATATATATATTTTTTTTCTTTTCTTTGCAACATGGTTAAATATATTTTCAACTAACTATATCATTGAGAAGAAATACAATTGGAAGTAAGTTTCTTCACACATCGGTGGTCAACTGTTATTATCAAGACCATGCTTGTGCTACCCCATTTATTCATACTTTCATTTTCTACATTTTAATTTTCAACCCTTTTTCTCTCTATAAAAACGCCTTGAATAATAAAAAAAAACTGTACCCTTAAGTTGTGTCACTGGAAATAAATGAAGCATTAGAAAGAAAGGAAATTTTAAAAAAAAGTTGATGATAGGTAGAAACAATGGAAACGATGAGAAGATCCAGATTGAAATTCAAATACAAAAGTGAAGAAAACTCTCCACAAAATATATATAATCACTTCTTGCACATGTGTGATGAATAACCATATGAAGAAATCACCGTCAGAGGAAGTGAGGGCCTTTGTCTTCCAGCACTTTTTGTAATATTGGGAGTTCCGTTGGCATAAGCGGAAATACGACTCCATAACTAAGACCATGAACCGGAAATAACCTTTATTTGTGACGTCACTACGATCGCACCACAGACAAAACTGACTGTTGCTTGGAAAAAGCTTCGTGTGGTTATTTCTTCGACTTAGAAGGAGAGAATTTTGTTCTATTTTGGTGAGTCTACTTAATTTTTAGAAATTTCAACCTGTTTCTTCTACCCCGAATTGTCCTCTCTTCCAATACCTGCCTATGTATGTCATTAATTATTTGGCTCTTGGTTATTGGCAGAATATCCACTACAGAGTAATTGTGGGTTCCAATTCTTCACTTCCATGTTATTTCAAGTTAGGTGATGTTGTCTGACACTTAGCATCATTGAACTGCTTTATTTTTGTTTTTCTTTTTTGTGTGTTTGGACCGTAGGACTTGAACTCTGGGCCCTGGCACTGTTTCTGAGCTCTTTAGCTCAAGGCTAACACCCTACCCGAGTCTCAAGTTCTTTTGTGCCCAGGCTGGCTTTGAATCTTGATTCTCAGGTCTCAGTCTCCTGCGTAAGTAGGATTACAGGTGAGAGCCACTGCGCCCAGCTTCCACGGCTTTAATATCCAGCGAAATTTCCAGAGGGTTCAAACTGAAAATTCCCCGATGTTCATGTTGTTATATTGTAGGAGAAGGAATTCATGTTTCTACTGCGTGTAGGTGCTGTTCATATATACCAGACCATTAAGTGAGGATGTTTCCTAAAATTAAAGCACAATTGCAATCTTCACATCAGAGTGTCGATATTCCCAAAGCCTTGGTAAGGCTTACGAATAACTTCACTGATACTTGTCCAAGAGTCATACTAAGAAACCAAATGTGTAGGGAGAAATCTGATATTAAACTACCAACTCCTCTTAACTAGCACATAATATTGCATGCTTGAGACATTTTGAAGGATTACATGTTATTATTTTTCCCTTCAACTATAACTAGAAAGAGCTCTTCACAGAATTTGCACCTGATCATCCTATATTGATCATAGTTCCTCTTCGAACATAGAATTTTTTGTTTATTTAAAATATAGATAAAATTCTTGTGAGTGCATCTTTTTCCTTGGTCTTTTCAACTATTACTGAGTAGTATTTTGGAGATAATATGGGGCTCTTTTAAAAATTATTCCAGTATGTCAGCATCAGTTTACCTACACATGAATCCAAACTCATAAATTCAGAAAAGTAATGCAGAGTTTCATAAAAAAGATAAGGTCAGTAAAATAGTTTGTGAAGGAGATTAGGTTGAAAGAATTTCTTCTTTGGGGCTACAATAAGTTCATAGTTAAGAAGTTTCTTGTAAAATATTAATCCTAGAGATTTGGAGAACAAGTTTATTACCAAAGAATTGGTTGCACTGATTATCCTGTCACTAAGGACTATGGAGCTTTATATGGATTTTACCTTTATAGCAACTGTAATTTATATCACAGTGAAAAGTATAAGTGGAGATGTCTAAATGTGTGTCTGTCTCTGCTGCATTATTTGTGGGACCAATTCATTTCCCTCCATGGTGGGAACCTTTCATAAAGCATAGGATTTTCATAATACCATACCCACTCACACAATTTCAATCCTGAGTCTGTAATTTCCAAACATTTTTTCATTATTTGTGCAAAAGAAATTCTCACTGTAATGGAGAATGCTTCCTAAATACATAATCCCAGGAAATGAGTGCATCATAGAACAAAAAGTAAAGATAAGGAGATGCAGCTGCCAATCAGCAGTAAAATCAGAGCCTCCGGTTGATAAAGGATTTGAAAATCACCCACAGCAGACTTTAAATTGTATCCTGCTCTGCTTTAGTTAATACCTTTTTAATTTAGAAGGAATCACCCTGTATGCATCTTTCTTTTGGGTGATGTTCCACATTCAGTTGAAATAAGTTTTTCATTTTGATCTTGACTATTTTCATATTATTTGAAAAACATTGTTTTTGATAATACTGACTGGAACTGAGGTCAACTAGATATTTTCTACCAATTGAACCACAGTTCTAAACTCTAGTTTTGAGTCTCAATACTCCCACATATCCTGGTTTTATAGATAAAAATATTTTGAAAAAAAGCTGTAAAGAAATATTTTCTTGACATTAACCAAAACACCCTTGAAGGAGGCAATGCATATCCTAGGAAAATGGAACTGTCCTGCTCCCTCATCCTTTGAATGGCTGCATAGTTTCAGTTCAAGATTGATAATTTTGATAGATGATTTTGAATTGTTTAATGCTGCCATCCATAATTTAGTATAGTGCTATACAACCTAGTCACCAAAATTTATATCAAACCATGATGCAGTGGATATATATATATTTATTAATATATATGATATATAGTATATATATTTAAGGTAATCTGATGAGCAATTTATGTTTTCACTGATCTCAAAATTTTTATCATTAAATTAAGTGCTTCTCTTTTTCTGGCTACATGTTTTAGTCCAACCTTTGAGACAATACTAGGTTCTTCAAAATACTGCAGAGGTTTTGCCTCCTCCCACCTGAAAAGAGTTATGATTCCATTTCATATAATCCATGTGTGTTACTGCTAAATGAACATGAATCTAAGATATAAATTAGGTAAAGAAAATAAAAGTGTTTCCAAATATATATGACCAGGACTAAAGGACCTGTTTGTGCAAAAGTGAATATTTCTATTTTTTTAAAGGTTGACAATGGAAGTAAGACTATACCAGAGGATTGGTTTGAAAATACTAAAGTAAAAATTCAACAAAACCACTTTTTTTCTCCACAGGATTTGCTGACAGTTATCTTCCTGTCAAAATGGAAGACACAGTTGGTATGCATATATTGTTTTCCCTTTTAGAAATGTTGTAAATGGGATGCACAAAGGGTGTCTTTGGAAACAATATTGTTGGGGTTTAAACTGATTTAATATGATGAACTAAATTTTAGAAATACTGTAATGGTATAATTCTGAATCCTGGTACATGATATTGAGCTTCAAAAACCACATAACTCATGGGCATAATACAGCAGACAACATGGCATAAGACTTCCAAAACGTTCATTGTTTTGTTAGGTTTAGTGAAAAATTTCCTCAATGTAAAACTGAAAATAACCCAATTGAAACTGAGATTGCAACTCAAGGTTCAGTAGTGTGATTTTATCTTCCACAATAACAACCTTTAGTAGTATTTTTGAATCTTAATTTCTTTAAGGGGAAATTTTTAGATGAATTTTCAGGTTGTATGTGAGCTATTGGAGGGTAGGTTTGAATTTTCAGTTGCCTGTATAATTCCCATATACATTTTTTCTCTTTCAGAAGAATCTGCAGATCCTAACAGACTACTGCCATGTCCTTATGATAAAAGCCATAAGATCATGGCACGCAGGTTTCCCTCCCATCTGGTGAAATGTAGAATGGTAATATTTAGCATTTAATCCTGTGCTCTCAAAATTTTTTCAGCCCTTGGATGAATGTGAAT
This sequence comes from Megascapheus bottae, assembly GCF_031878675.1. NCBI lineage: Eukaryota > Metazoa > Chordata > Mammalia > Rodentia > Geomyidae > Megascapheus > Megascapheus bottae. The sequence continues at coordinate 27,797 of NC_143548.1, read as the reverse complement.
TTTGTTAATAGAATAAAGTAGGAAATACCTGTAAGTGATCTGTGTTGAAATAACTCAGGAGAAAGGGGAAGGATTGGATTTTTTGGGTTCAGTGTTCTCAGCTTTGGGGAAGTGGACACTTACAGAATGTCAATCCATCTGGTGTATTTGTAGAGTTCAATACACATAGAATACCTCAGCATGTTGCTTCGTTGTATCTAAACTGATTCAAACAATGTAGCCTATAGTGGAAAACTAATGGAAGAAGTTTTCCATTCTATTACCAAGCCACCAAGGGCAAAATCAATAATTTTAAATAGCAAGTTGAAACTGATATATATATATATATGTATATATATATCAATACAGGCTATTTAGGCTGAATCTTTTCCATTTAAATTATTGATCATAAAGTGATGATAACAGAGAGATTTACTGCATAACCAAGCCACTGTCAGGCAGTAATTTCAATGTCATTACAGTTCCTTTCAACCCAAAGTTATACAAGGCCTCAGTTTTGACCAAGTTTTGGGTCATAGATTGTTTTCTCTCAAAATTTTACTGCTCTCCTTAGAATTCTGTCCATAATATATACATCTTTTCTCTTGATCACATAACACACTAGAAACATTACCAAGTATTTATGTCATAGCCTCCTACAAGGTGGTCTAGCATAAGCCATCTTATTTGAATAAAACACAGATATATTCCTGCACATAAGTAGATTGCTAAATGTGATGTAAAACATTCAAGAATTTACTGTATTTGTGTGTTGCTTGCACAGAATCATCCAGGTATTGCTGCCAAATTGGCTACATGTCCCTTCAATGCTCGCCACTTAGTTCCTCGTGATGAGTTTCGTAAGCATATTGCAAACTGTGTGGATAAAACCTGCATTGAAGATTTTGTAGGTAAGCCTGACATGTAAGACACCTCCACCAAATTAAAAAACTGCCACAATATTCTGATTCACAATTTTGTCTTTCATACAACAGTTGTCTATTAGTCTTTGGGCCTAGGTATGCTTTTAATTCAGCTCAATTTTATATCTTTAACTGCCTGAATTAACATATTTGGAAGATGTATTTCAGAAACATGGAATTTAAAAGGAAATTGTGATGTCTTAAGATTCATTAAGGGTGGCATGCAACTATTTTCTCACTAGTGTCTTTCTTCTGTCTGCACTAACCACTTTTTCCAGCATAAAGGCCAAGTCTCCACAATTACCTTTGGGTTTTTCATTTACTTGGAAGCCAAATGAAGTTGAAAACATTCATTCAAATAACTAGTGGAAAACTTGTTTGTAAATAAAATATTAGTGAGAGAATATGTGTGTTTTATACCCATTGTCTTGTAGTCAATTTCACCTCGGATCACACACAAGACAGGAGGTCTGAAAATGCATGGAAGTTCCCTCCCTGTGAGGAAGACTGGAATAAAGGTAAATAACTCTCCCATTTTTATGTTTCTATCTTGGCTATACCTCAATATATCTAGACATTACTCATATTCTCTTTAAAGTTGACAAAGTATTCAGTAAACTCTACTCCCCCTCCTACATGTGGTAAAGCAGTCCTCATTGGAATGTGTACAACCATGCTGAAATGCAGTATGATTTAATTGTATCCTCTATGTTTTGAAATCCTTCTTTTATATATGTATTATGCAATTAATCTTTTCTATATCACTGCTTTAAGGTACTCAATATTACTCTTTCTTTTAAATTTACAATATTAAACCAACTACATATTTCTTTTTGTGGCAGAATCACTGGATCACCCTAGCCCACCTTTTGTGTGGGGCAAGATCACATCCTGTAGCAACAACAGGTAAAGGAAAAGCTTTTTGATCTGGCACATTTTTGTCTTACAAAAATGAAAATGAACACAAAAAGTGGAATATAACAGACACTACTTTGTCAGTACTCCTACAGTTTTCTTTCATCAAGGAAGGTTTCTAATCATGCAGAGATTTTGTGATTGATGAAACAATATATGTGTGTGGATTCACCATAACTATTAAGACAAATCAGCACTCACAGAACTTGAAATGTAGAATCCACAGATACCAATTTTTGCATCTGTCTCAATCTTGGGAAATAATTAGATAATTTCTTTGTCTGACTTAAATTATTATGCTGTAATTTTTTAGGATTTCTCAGAACCTACTCAAAACATACATATTAAGACTGATAACAGGAATATCCAATTAATTATTGAAAAATTGTCCTGTGGCTTTACATGTTGATCACCCGAGTGTTAATACAACTGAGAAAAGTGTTGCCAATATAAATTTGAGAAGTAATATGACCATCCTTCACCTCAGTCCCTGGAATTCTATCTAAATCAGCAGTTTTTCTTTAGGAGTGATAATTTTATCATAAATTGATAAACACTTGATGATAAACACGTAATGATAAATAATAAAAGAAATTGTGATGTCCAGCACAATGACTAAAAGTTTTCTAGAACTCACATCCTACCAGCAGAACATAAATTCCTTTTAAATTCCATGTTTCTGAAATACATCATCCAAGTACGTTAAGTCAGGCTGTTAAAGATATAAAATTCAGCCAGGAGGAGCCAGGAGTTTGGCATCATGGTAGAGTGCTTGCTTAACATGCTCCAAGATCTGGGTACAATTCCTTGGTACCACACACATAGAAAAAAGCCACAAGTGGTGCTGTGTCTCAAGTGGTAGAGCTCTATCCTTGAGAAACCCCAAGAATAGTGCTCAGGCCCTGAGCTCAAGCCGAGGACTAGCAAAAATATTCAGCCTGGCATGGAGGCTCATTCCTTGTAAGCATAGCTACTCATGAAACTGAGACGTGAAGATCACAGTTTAAAGCCAGCCTGGGAAACTAAAGAAAGTGAGACACTTATCTCCAGTTAACCACTAGGAAATGGAAAGTGTGATTGTGGCTCAGGAGTGGCTATCATAGCTTTGAGCTGAGGAGCTGAGGTGAAAGGCCAGGCTCAGGGGTATATAAGTAGGTGAAGAGCTTAAGGTGAAGAGCTTAGGGACAGCCCCCAGGCCCAGAGTTCAAGCCCCATGACTGACCTTAAGAAAGGAAAGATAGAAAATGCAAAAATTGTTTATTATCAACATTTTTCTAAGTGTTACTTACCAGATGAGGCTTTGAATATCTTCATAAAAAATCTAATCAGCAAACTCATTCTTGTAGTGTTGGAAAGTGGCACTTAGGCTCTGTAGTTTTAGAGTGTGAAAGTGATATATAACTGTTAATGCCACTGCAAGGTTTGAAATACCATGAATGAATATACTTAATTTTTGCATGAAGAAAAATTTTCACTAATTCAGGTTCATGAAGTTAATGTTGATTGCAGAAATTACCACTCCTGTTCATGGAAGCCTAACTGAAATTTTGAAATCATAATTTTCTCTGTTCAGTCCTGAACGCAAAAGGATCCTGGAACTTAAGAGTAAGTTGGTTTCAAGTCAAAACCTCAACCAGAGCCTGCCACATGTTCTACCCTGGAAAATGCAGTAAGTAGTATTAGATGAAAACACTTTTGTATCCTCATTGGAATCAAACACAATTATATTGTGAACGTTAGTGATCTTAGATTATACTGAGAATTCAATGTGTGGATTTAAATGTTTTGTTTGATATCATCTATTTCCTATTTCTGAAGGAACTATATAGTGATGAAGAGACAAGAACATAGATACAAATACCACTTTCTTAATGGAAGTATAAAATATATCTGTTAAGTAGAATATTCCTAGGTTTTTTGTGCAGGGACAGAAATGTGGCTTAGTGGTAGAGTGTTTGGTAGGGTGTTTGTGTATCATATATGAAACCCTGGATTCAACTCCTCAGTACCACACACAAACAGAAATAGCTAGAAGTGATGCTGTGGCTAAAGTGGTAGATTGCTAGTCTTGAACAAAAATAAGCAAAATGGCAGTGCCCAAGCCCTGAATTCAGATCCCAGGACTGACAATAAAAAGTTTTACATTAAGCAGTTGTTACACATACCCCTAACAACTAATATCAGTACCTTGAAGTATATGCTTGAAATTTGAACAGCTCAGGAGGTTAGAGTCTGAGAATTATTATTTCAAGGCCATTCCTGGCAAGTAAATTTTATAGACTCAGATGTGAAATGAAGACTCAGAAGGTAGATCCAGGGTTGGAGTTGTAAAGCACTTTTCTTGGTGAAAATGATATAGAAATTGACTAGACCCTTAATTCATGTTAAAATCCAGCATATTCACCCCCACACAATGACCAAGCCAGTATAATCATAAAAATGAATGCTAACCTGTAAACAATCACATGTTTCTTTGATATATTAGTGTTTTCAACAGTAGGAAACACACCATCATCATATAAAACTAAATGCTGGCTCTTTTGAAATTTGGAATATACTGGATGACTATGAATGATTTAAGAAATAGCTTTCAAAACATTATTTTATTTTCTATGTATTGACATACATTACTCCATCATTTAATATCCTCTGAATTATTTTGCAGCAGAAAAGGGAATGATGAATAATGGACACTCTTATAAGTGTAAGTATAAGGGATAGCTCACTATCTGATCAGATGTTTTTGAGGAAACTATGCAATGAAAATTTTATTCATATATGCCACCATGAGGAAAATATGTAATGTGCACCTTGTCAAACAATATTGATACTTTTCTAGTGGACTTAATTTTACCAGGCATCCCATTCCTTATGGAAATTTATCCAACCTTCTTCCAAATAAACAATTTTGGGGAAGCTTAATTTGCAGATTCTGAAATAGGTTGCATTTTCCCATTTGAAATTCATATAGAGAAATTCTGGAAGGCAGAATGGTATTTAACAAATGTGACCTTTGTCAGAACAGCTGAAGTGAAAACATATTTAGTTAAATTGAATAACTTCTTCTAAATTTGTTCACTTACAAATATTTAATAACTTCAAATTAAATTTAATAATATTAATAACTAATTGGTAATTAATAATAATTTGATCGCTTGTAATTATCCTGGAGTAGAGGATATTCTATTGGAGATTTTATGATGAGAGAACTTGTGAAAATGTGATATTTTTATTTGTCTGTCAATATTGGCTAAATGTTGGTAATGCTACTTTGGTGGGATCAGATGCCTTAACTGTGCTGAAATTCTCTGTTCAGTTGCCCAGTTCTCTATGGATGTGCAACATGGTACCTTACCATGGTTATTTCAAGAGATGCTTTACCTGGTTAATGGATGATTTAGAGTCTTCCTATTATGAAATTAGCATAAAAATTTAAGTTCTCTACACATCTTTTCCTTAGATTACTAAAAGTAATCAACCTTTGAGAAACTGTTTCAGAAAAAGTAGTTGCTTAGTAGAAGACTAGTTAGTTACTGTTAATATTTGGCATACAGACTTGCAATGTTCAGAATAAAAATGGCAGTCATATTTGAAACATATCATTTTTTTATACTATGAAATTCGTTATAGTCACTAGAAATTTTCTTTGTCATTTGTCTAAGGCATGTAGATTTTCACACGTCTACATGGAAATCCAGCTGATTTGTCCATGACCACAAGATTGCATGATGCAATTGTTGTAAATCGTCCTGCTGAATGCTGTTCTACATCCCTTCACAGCCTTGTGTTTCATTAATTTTATGACTTATTATTTTATGAACTTTTGGATTAGTCTTCTCATATAAAAAATTCCATGTTGCTGTGTAATTATCTGTAGGTCTTTTATTTGAAATAATGGAAAGGTAGAACAAACAATTAAGAAATCTATGTAAAATTGTCAGGATAACATGTCTATGCTATGACTGAAATTTTCCCATTTGAAACCGACATAGAGAAACTTTTCCTGATTTTGTCTGTGCTGCATGAAAATTCAGTGGTGGTTATAGGATATTGTTCAGCAAGGCTTCTAATGCAATTTTGATGTTGGAGGGGTGATCTTCACAGAAAGCTTGGAACAAGCACATCTAACTGATTGATGTGTTTGATAGAGGCGAGTTAAATTTTAAATGTTCAAATTGCATCTGTTGAGATAGACAATGCAAAAAGATAGCCCTTCCTGTAGTATCCATGCAAGTGTCAATTTTCCAAGGCTGTGCAAGTTCCGGAGAACATAATTGCTTTTTGGATACTTAGCAACATGTTATAAGTAAAACATGGAGACTTTTAGCAGTACTGGTGAACTAACTTTATATTACCCATAAATATATGATTAGCTTTTTAATCGACAAAGAAATGTAAATACTGTCCTCTCCCATCCCCCACCCCATTCCTTTGCAGAAACTACTTCTTGGGACCTCTGAACAAAGAAGAATTCAAATGTATTTCTCATTTTGTTGCTTAAATTACCAACAATAGTGGTGAAATTCAAGCAGATGAATAATTGTATTTTTTTAATTTTCGGGTGATATATAGAGGGGTTAGTTTCATTTGTCAGGTTGTAGCTACATTATTTCTTGAACTTTGATACTCTACCTCATGTTTTCCCCTAGTTCCCTCTCTCCAGCCCTTCTCAATCATTTTTCTTTCCCCTCATCCTTCCCCATTTCAAATAAAATGACATATACACAATATACCAGCTACCAAAATTAGATACAGTAACACATCTAGGGGAATCCTAGAGGTGTACTAATTATTACTAATAAGGGAAACAAGGTTACTTTGGGCTGATTTATTTCAGTCAATATTTTTTCCAAGTCTTTCAATTTTCTTATGAATGGGGCAATGACATTCTTTCAGGTGGCAGCACAGAATTTAATTGTGTCTAAATAATACATTTTCTTGATCCATTCACTTATTGAGGGGTATCTAGGTTGGTACCATATATTAGCTATGATAAACAATACTGCAAAAACATGGTTGTGCCAGTAGCTTAATTATGTCCTTGTTTATGGACATTAGGATAAATGCTAAGAAGTCGGATTTCTGAGTCATAGGATAGTACTATGTTTATGCTTTTGAGGAATTGCCATACTGCTTTCCTGAGTGGTTGAACAAATTGGTGACACTCCCACTAACAGTGTATTAGCATTCCTTCTGGCCATATCCCTGCCAGCCTCCATTATTAGATTTCTTGATAATAGCCATTTTAACTAGAATGAGGTGGAATCTCAAAGTTCTTTTGATTTTCATTTTTATGGAGAAATGTCAAGCATTTCTTCATGTGTTCATTGGCCTTTCTTATTTAGTCTTCAGAGAAGTCTCTATGAGTCTTTAGCCAACCTTTTAATGAGATGATTGTTTTTTTGAGGACTTGTTTTTAAGAGATTTAATTTTTGAGCTATTGGTATGCTTTAGACATGACGCCCTTTTCTGTTGTTTGGATAATGAATATCTTCTCCCACTCTATGGGCTTTCTTCTTAATTTAGTAGCTATATTCTTTGCTATGCAGAAGTCATGCAGTTTAATGCAGTATCATTTCTCTAAACTATTAAAATTTTGTGTCTCTGGGTCTTTATTAAGACATTATCAAAATGTGTTAAAGAGACTTTGTGTATCTCCTATTCTTCCCAATAAAAATTTCAAGGCGTCTTTTTGCCCTCAAAGTCTTTGACCTATTTGGAATTAATTATATTGCAGGGTGAAATTTAAGGATCCAAATTCAGCTTTCTACAGGTGGTTAGCCAATTGTGCCAGCCCCATTTGCTATTTTTGATTCCCTTACTGAAAACTAAAGGGCAATAAGCCTGTGGATTAATTTCTGAAATCCATTTTCCTTGAGTATATATAATTTATTTTACAAATTTAAGGCCATTGGTAGTTACTCCTAATTTGTACTTGAATCCACAAATAAGCCCACATATGTCTATGTTTCTTGCAATTTGAATTTTCAGCTTCACTCAACGTTATTAAGGTACGAGCAAAGAATCTCTGATAATGTATTTGGAATCTGTTTTTGTATGCTTGAGGTGATTTACTATTTCATCTTTCATTACTTTTGCCCATTAATAGGATGCTTCATTTTATATAGTATAACTGTAGTAACTAGTGAATGTACAGTGATATTGGATACAATATAGTATTTTCTTCTGGAGTTGCATATCCTGATAACAATAGGCACATTAAAAATTCTAAAACAGAAAAAAATTCTAAAACAGAGATAGTAACTAATACTGTGGGGACAAATCTTCTAGTATACAAAATTGTAGTCCAAACTAAGATTTCCTTCTTCAGTCTAAACCTGTCCAAAGACATCCACTGCATGTTAAAATCAGATTACAATAAAGCAAATTTAGATTGCTACAGAATAAATCTAAATTGTCTAAACTATTTATAAAAAAGTGTTCTTGTGCCATATGGCACTAGATGAAAAGTGTACATCATTTATGGGGCAAGAAAATGAACATTGCCAAAGACATTGTCTAAGGTGTGATCCTCAGATGAGTCTCCCAAGTAAGATCGCAGGCATGATCCACAGAAATGTGATCCAGTCAGAAATATGTAATTCTAAACGTTTTCCTTCTAAACCCCTATTTCCATCTCTGTATGACTTGTGGGCCAGGAGTTTGGCCTAGTGGTAGAGTGCTTGCCTAGCATGCATGAAGACCTGGGTTTGATTTCTTGGTACCACATGCACAAAGAAATGCCAGAAGTGGTGCTGTGATAGATCTCTAGCCTTGAGAAAGCACAAGGACAGTGCTCAGGTCTGAGTTTAAGCCCCAGGAATGGCAAATTAAAAATAAATCACAACCTTAACAGTTGTTGATCAATTAGTAGCACTGTGGTCATAGAAATCATCTTTTCTGTGCAGTTATTTATACATTATTGGCAACAAGCATATTCCTTTTAAACATCCAGAGGTTTCAGAGATTCATATATCAAGCCATAAACATTGTGACAATAGCTATGACTAATCAAGATTTATTTCTGTATATACTCTCAAAAAGTTTATATATTTACAAAGATTCAACCCCACAATGATTCATTTTATCACCAGTGCACTAATATATTTTACATGTTTAGTTATGGTTTAACCTAACGTTTGCCCTAATGCATAAATGCATGTTTTCAATACTCAGTGAATAAGTATGTGAAAAAAAGAAAAAAATAGGCATCACTTCATCTTTAAGTCCTAAGTTCCCAAATTATTACAAGTAGTATGCTTTCTAAATATTTTAGGGGTCCTTTATTGCACCCCATTTTCAGAAAGTTGCTTTGCTTACACACTTGTGCATAAGGTCATGCACACATATTTGTGATGTAGACTGTTACATGGATGTACATGGATGGTCTACAACCTTTCTCAAAAAAAGGAGGACAGCTCACACAAAGCCTAGAAGTCTCACTTTCTTAAGGAATAATTGATAGCTTGCAGGATCCTTAAGAAATTCATAGATATAGATATAAGAATTTTAGTGAGGAAAGCAAATATCTCAGTTGTCTTATTCACACATACAGGTGGTGTTTGAGATTGTGTCTGATTAAAAGCATATGTGACCATTCTTATTGCTTTAGTTTTGTGATTTCAAGTGGTGTGCAATCCCCTTAGGGATATATGAACTTTAGTCATAGAAGTGGAGATTCATGTGCAACCCTACAATTATGGCCTAGAAAGGAATGTCTCAGAGGGTACTTAAGTCTTTTCAGTTTATGAAGAATAGTAAGGAGAATTGAGAAATCTTAACAATTCTTGGTAGCATATGATCAGCAGACCTTGAATCAAACTAGCAAATTGTGAGAATTCAATCAAATGATATATATCAGTACTTCTCAATGCTTCCAGCCAATAGCCAAATCAGCTACAGCCCAAACCCACATCTCTTCACACATATAACTATATTTTCACATGTATGTGTATGGAAGGAATGTAGAAACCTGGTGCGTGTGAGTGTCATCAATATTTTGGGTTGTCTGTCCTTGTACATGGCTGTGGCACACAAACCAAAAACCAGATCAAAGATTTTGAACCCAGATTGACACTATGTCAAGCTTTCCAACATGTCTGATGAACTAAAATTTGTCCAACTTTTGAGGCTTCATACAAGTGTTTTTTTTTCTCAGTGGGTGGACTTACTTTAATTTTAGAAAACTATTTGGGTTCTGTTTCATTTATGTCTGCTTCCTTCCCACCAATGTGTTTCTGTGATGAACAAGTTTCATAGGACATTTCAACATGTATGTATACCTGTATTCACACCATAACTCAACATCTGGGGCAGCAGAAATGCTATTCATTCCCATTAACTTGAACTAGGCTGAACAGTCACTGTTAGATCATATTTCAAGAGTAAAATTTTCACACTATGGTTCATTTTCCTATTGATTCCTAGTTACATGCATTTAGAATATAAACATAGCTAAATAGTGTATCATGTAGTTATGACTCAGGAATCAAAGAACCAAGCCAAAAATCTAGGACTTCAATTTGTATTACATTCATTCAGACAACAGGCACTATTCATATCACTTTATTATCTGCTCTCAGTTTGGGTCAGGAACAAATCATGTAGCCTAATATCCTAGTTGCCAATAAGAATGGTTGCATGGTTGCTCTGCTTGTGTAGGTAGAGTCACAGAAAACATTGACCCACTAATGGGACATGTTACATATGGTCTTCTTTTTACCACTCTATTGAACACCAAACTGAAAGCTTTAGTTGAGATCAGTACTCCCCACACAGTCATCAAAGTCCTGGATTTAAGTTAACATGGAAAACAATGCACATGACAGGCATTTTCTACAACTGAAGGTTGTGTGAAAAATGGTCTCTGAATTTGGGTACCTGCCAATAATATCTAGTAAGAAGTGAGGATGATACGCTTCATACATGTGTGGTAATATGTATCTAACATCTGTCTAATGATCAGGCAATTTCCAACAATACTGATAATTTTTTTAGTCAGTCATGGGGCTTGAAAGCTGGGCCTGGGAACTGTCCCAGAGCTCTTCTGCTCAAGATTAGTGCTCTACAACTTGAACTACAGCACAGCTTCCAGATTTCTGGTGGTTAATTGGAGATAAGAGTCTCACATACTTTCATGCCTGAGTTGGCTTGGAACTGCAGTCCTCTGATATCAGCCTCCTGATTAGGATTACAGGTGTGAGCCACAGGCACCTGGCTCAGTTTTGAGAGAGTGCTTTCAATAAAGCAGTGCTAAAGTTGTAAAACTATGTATAAATTACAGAGTGATCGGCTGGTGTTTGAGTGGCAAGACACATGTCAGTTTTTGCTTTCTTGCAGTTCTCTTCATTTACTTGAGGTTCATGACAATAATTGTAAGTCAAGCTTGTGGCTGGAAATTGCATTGTAGATATGTATGGGTAATCATTGCCAAAAAGCAAATGAGGACTTGATACTCAGAACAAGATGGAGTAGTTACTGAAACTGATAAAGCAGTTAAAAATACAGAGCACCAGGGGAATTAGGAGACAGTCCCACAAAATATAACCAGACAGTAAGCATACAAAAAAGGCTGGGTCTAGAAAATATTTCTCAACAGGCTGTGAAAGAGATGGTGTTGGTGACTATGATTAATGACAAGGAAGCCTACACAAGCAAAATCATGAGCATAATGAGACTAAGAATTTATTAGAGGATTTCCTGGAATTCACAAACAAAAAGCTAAATGAATTACAAGAGGAGAAATGGAATCCCAATGAAATAATTGTCACCTAGATAAAGGACATGAGAGAAGACAAGGATAAAGAAATCAAGGAAGTAAAGAAGTCCACACAAAACCAAAGAAGAACTTCAAGGAAGAAATAGAGGTCATCAAACATGACCAATTTAAAGGTAGAGAAACAAAAATCCAACATACAAAATCTTGATAATAGAAGAGCAGATGGACAATACAGTTTTAGGATGGAAGACAGGACATTTTTGAGAAGGGGGATACAGTTATCCAACCCCCTAGGATAAACCAAAGAACTTACAATGAGCACAAGGCTCCAATAGTGGATCTAATTTGAGACTGCTAGGTATTGGCAATGGTGAACAGAAGTTAAGAAAATATAGGAAACATATTCAATAAAATTTGAGCACCTTCTATCTGACCTTTCAGATATGTTAAGACTTTAGAATTCCAAACAGAAAACTGAAAAAGATATGCGAGTGACACATCCATAAACTTACAGGATCAATATGTACAAAAAAAGGGATCCTTAAATATGTCAGAGTATAGAGTCATTGTTTCATTGCTAACAAAGGAAATTCAGTCATAATAACTGCATATTTCTCAGTCAAATAAGCTGTTCCAAAACATCTATGAAATACAAATTGCAATAAAAGGACTTTCATCTAAGAAAAGTAACTCCAGTAACTATGGATTTACATCTAAATGAATATGTCCTTCCAAGGAAACCCATTTGAACACGCTTCAAAGTGATCAATAAAATTGAAAGGGAAGATCACAATCAAACCCTTTCTATGAGGCTAGCAAAACCCTAATTTCCAAACATAGAGGAACTTATCAAAGAAAGAGAGCTGTGTAGCCATTTCATTAGTGAGCATCAATTCAAAACTTCTCCATAAAATTCCAACCAACCAAATTCAACAACTAACCAAAAAAATCATATACTATTCAATACAGATTCATTGTATTGAATCAACCCTGATTCAAAATGTGTAAGTCAACTAATGAAATTCAGGACATACATCAACTGAACCAGTACAAAAACTACATGATAATCTCAATAAATTCCAGAAAGGCATTTGACAGGAATTACCTTCCAGATAATTACTCTTGAGAAGCTAGAAATAGATAAAAAAATTCCTTAATATCAGGCAGATGGTAAATGACAAACATATAACCAGTATTATATGTACTTTTGAAAAGTTAAGAGTTTAGGTAATCATGGAATGGTAACATCAGAAGCAAGATAAAGGTATTGTCACTCTATCTCTCCACAACATAATAGTAGAATTTCTAGGAAGAGAAATATGGTGACAGAAAAAGGGGAAATATAAGTGAAAGTATCCCTATCTGCAGTTGACAGGATCCTGTATTTGAAGAACTGCATAGATTTCTTGGTTATCTTGTTGAGCAGATGCAAAAGTTTGTCAGGAGAGGTAGTGTACAATTGATCAATAAACATCAGTAGTATAATATATGCCAACAATGATAGATGGAGACTGAAATCAGGAAATAAACCCATTTGTAGTAGCCTCAAGCACATGTATATGGGTGTTTATTTATACATATATATGTATAAATAGATATACACATGCATGTGGATGTAAATAATGTGTGTGTGTGTGTGTGAGAGAGAGAGAGAGAGAGAGAGAGAGAGAGAGAGAGAGAGAGAGAGAGAGAGAGAGAGAATAAAAGAAATTATCTTATGGATGTGAAGGACCACTATTATGAAAAGGTCAAATATCTGAAGGAAAAAAAAGAAGTGAAAGCATGTTTGAGAAAATGAAAATCTTCCCATGGTCCAAGAGTGGGAGGTTTAACATTGTGAAAATTTTATGCAATGCCCTCATTATCTTAAACATCATTTTTCAATAATATAGATTAGAAGATCCAAAATTCAGATGGGACAATGCAAAATCCTGAGTAGCAAAAATCAACCCTTCACAAAGAAGACATTTGGAGGAATTTCAACACCAAGATATAAATTTGTTTACAAAGATGGTGTATGGAATGGAAGATAAAAAAAATGAATCCCGAGATGGATAGCCACCTACTATCTAATATGGGAGCCTAAAAAACAAGATAGAAGAAAGAGCCTCTTCAACAAATAGACCAGGTGTATTGTGAACCCTCCTGCAGTGCACAAGACAGCTCCCATCTCAAAGTCGGTCAGGCTGAGGTAGAAAAATCCTGTGATTATCATAGGATCTTCATAAGTGTGTAATGAATGTACACCTGTGGGCTCCAGCAGGGTGGCAGGCCTCCTCCCGCTCCTTCTTGGATGGAAGTGGAAAGTCCCCTGCAGGACGAACTTTCAGATATAGTGAGAGGCTGGTTGGTGGAAGAGGCCCGAGGCTCCCTGAGCCTGCTCCCTGTCTGCCCTGAGACCTGCATCTGTACAGATTCTGCTCCTGGCCTTCCTGAAGCTGATGGATGAAAGAAGCCACATGGTGATGCTGGGGTTCCCAGATACAGTCAACACGCTGCTGCATGAGTTCCTGCTGTGGGAGCCTGAGCCCTCACCCAGGGCTCTGCCAGAGCCTCAGCGGAGCCTGCCAAGGAGTAGATCAGGGCAAGCAGGGCATCTTGTTGAGCAGAACCTTAAGTTGTCCTGGCTGGTCCAAGCTGGAGCTGGATCTGCAGCTCTCACCACAGTGTGGGGCATGTCACATCAAGGGTAAAAGGCCTACCTCATGGCCCAGTGCTCATTTCCTGGTTTTGGAGATCCAGCCTGCCTGTCTCCTGGTTGGGAGGTTGGCTATGGTTTGTGATGTAAAATAAGGCTACATCGAACCCATGGATTGGCCTCGCTGCCCTCTCTGACCGCACCTACCTCCCCCTATCCTGCCTACTTTTATGTTAATAGATCCCTGCTTCTTACTTTAGCCCCTGGTATCTTCCCATTAAACGAGTCTGCTGTGACACTCTCCCTGGAGCATCTGTGTCTTCCCTCTGGAGAAGGGAGGGCTGGGAGAAGGCAGTCAGCCGGCCCTATCCTTTCTCGGTCTCAACTTAGTCGGGGCGTGTTCTCTTTGCCCTTCCTGCTGGTCAGGAGGCAAAGGGTGCTAAAAACCCTGACACCACAGTGGTAGGCTGGGCACCATGGGGGCTTGGCCACATAGCGGGCGTGTCCTAGAGAATCATTTCCCCGTGGGTGGGGCCAGGTAGGAAACACATTCCCGGATGAATGGTTCCTCCAGAGGACTAGGCCAGGCCGGGGACATGCACACAGACCAGACAACCCCCTAGTGGGCATGGCAGAGCCACGGACAGGTCCAGACGGGCAACGCCCCTGCCATGGCAGGGCCAGGCCAGTTGGGTCGGGCGGGACCTCTGGGAGCCACGCTCAGCCCTGAAGAGGACGACCTTGTACAGAATCCCCTTCACCCAGCGCTACAGCCTAGGCAGGTCCCCACCCCACACTGCCTGTTTGGTGTCAGCCATGCTTGGTCCTGGGACCTGCAAGCACCCTTGTGGGCTCCTTCCTTTGCCCGCAACCCTGCCCCCAATTCCTTGGCGCTGGGAACTGTTGTTACCTTGGGGGGCATTGGGGAAGGGTCTGAATCTGCACATCTCAAGCTGCACATCTCAAGCTATAACTCAATAAAATGAAGTGACAATCAGAACCTCCAGGCCTGTGCTGGGTGACCTCACATAAAGGTCCTTGTCACCACTATCCCCTGTGTTATTTTCCCTTCTGTATACTGGGATGGTGCTGTTCCTTCCCCTCAGCTGGCCCAAGCAGGGTTCCAGTGCTAGGGTTACCATGGGTGAGCTTCCTGGCCCTAGCCTGGGAGAATGCAACTGAGATGAAGGATCTTTGTCCTGCTGCACACACAAGGACCTGGTGGCTCAGGTCCAGACTTCACTCCTAAAGCTATAAATAAATACACAACATCATTTGGATTCTAATGAGTCTGCAAATGTCAAGATGTTGTTGTGGAAGAAAGACAGAAAAAGTAGACTGGACTGTGAAGGCGGACCCCGGAGTCTGGTGGAAGTTGCTTTATGAAGATGTACTCAGACTTCAAGCCCCACAACTGGCTGAGTGGTAAGAGTGCTTGGCTAGCATGCACAAAGACCCAGGTTCAATTCCTTGGTACCATATATGTAGAAAAAGCCAGAAGTGGTTCTGTGACTCAAGGCTCAAGTGGTAGAAGTCTAGCCTTGAGAAAAACCAAGCTTAGGCCCTGAGTTCAGTCCCCAGGACTGGCAGTCTTGGGCCAAGGAATATTATTATTTTTTTGTGAACTCATCCTTGAACTCATCCTGAGTGCTCACCCTGAGCTCTTCAGCTCAAAGCTACTGCTCTACCCCAAGACTAGGTGCTGTCCCTGAGTTCTTCAGCTCAAGGGTACCACCCTACCCTTGAGCCAAGCCTCACTTCCAGTTTTCTATGTTAATTGGAGATTAGTCTCAGGTTCTTTTGTGCCTAGGCTGGCTTTGAACCTTAATCCTCAGATCTCAGCCTCCTGAGTAGCTAGGATTACAGGCATGAGTCACCATGCCCAGCTAAGGAGCATTAATTTTGAAGGTGTCTTTGCATCCTTGCTGTCCTCTCTTGTTCTTGTTCTCTGCAGGGAACCTTAGGAATCCTGTCTAGATGTCTTTTCTGAGATGTACAGGACATGTAGAGGTGTAAAGCAGGCATTGTGGTCAAGTATCAAAATTCTCTGCAGACCTCAGCATGTGTCTAATACTTGGAATGGGAAGATTTCAGGTGCCATTCCCATTGTCCCTGATTTTGGTTTGGAGCATCAACCAACAACTGTTTCATGGACAAGTAAAAGTTTCAGTATTCATGCCACAGTAACCACATACCTCATCACATTACACAACAGAACTTATTCACAAAATTGTTAGTGGTTGTGTGTTCGGGTACTAGGCTTAAACTGTCCTTTGGCTTTTATACTTGTCTGATGCCCTATCACTTGGACCATGCCTCTACTTTTAGTTCCCTGCTGGTTAACTAGACATGAGTCCATATCTCTTACGTTTGGGCTGGCTCTGAACAATGATCCCCAGATCTCAGCCTCTGAAGTAGCTAGGGCAACAGGCATAAGCCACCAGTGCCTGGCTCATTTATACTCCTATTCAGCTCTGCATTTTAACCAGCATTTGGTTACAGCAAATGTACTTTGTATTTTGCCTCCTTTCTGCTGTATTCACAATGCTGTGATGTCTGTCCAAAGGTCCAGTCTGCTGTGCTATGCTCACTGGAGGATGAGGTTTGTCAAGGCTGGCAGTTGGGCCTGGTTACTATCCTATATACCATATGCATTCCTCATCCCACTGGCTTACACTCAGGTGTGCAGTCCTCAGCACTGGTCCCAGGGACAGCAGGATGTTTTCCTTGCTTTTAGTTTATGTTTACCTTGTGTAGGTGAGAGTGAAGCAGAGGCTTTCTCCCAGTCCCCCAGGCACATCACTAAAGACACCTGGGGATGCTCTTAATGACATACCTTTCAAGGAATGTAAATTGCAAAACTCCAGATTCTGAAAACTGAAAGGATCCCAATCACCACTCCCTATTGCCATGGAGCAGCCTGAATGGGATGGAGTGGGACCTTCTCATCAGTGGGCATTTGAACACCATTCCACTCTGGGCCACCGAGGATCTAGCATTTAGCGATAGGCCTGGATGTCCTGAGGCTGCAGCTCTCACTCTCCCTCAGCAAGTAAGACAAGAAGGGCACAATACAGCAGGTGTACCCCCAGGCGCTGGAGCCAAGCAGGTGTCCAGCTGGCCACCACCCCATATTAGTGCCCTTGTTTCTGGCTGGACAGCCTCTCGATTCCTGCAGATATCAGAAGTGGAGTCACCTAAGAGTACCCACCACCAAAAATGTGACAGGAAACCCACTGCAGAAGACAAGCACGGAGCAGCTTATGTGGAGGTGCAGGCGAAGAGCTGGTGCTCCGTGACTGCTCACTGACCCTGTAGATTAGCCACTCACAGGCCTGACAGGGAAGGGGCAAGGGACAGTCACACGAAATGCCCTTGGCCACATGCCCACATGCTAGGCACCCACCCAGGGCATCAGGAGACAAGCTGTCATGGCCACCATGTGCTGGAAGCAGTGCAAAGAGATGATGCTATGGCCACTGTCCCAGATGTCCAAGATCTGCCTCACTTTGGGCTGGCCTGGGGGCCGGGGCAGGGTCACAGGTTAGTTCCCCAAAGCCCTTTGTTTCTGGACATGGCGACAGCCTAGCCACCTCAGCCAGCCCCTCATCCTCATCCTCACTTGTTTTCTTGGCTGTCCTTGGTAGCCCAGGGCCTCCCAGAGGTGGACATCTGGCTGGGTGCCTGTTCCCTTTCCCACGTGGAAGATGGATCTAACACAAGTCTGAAAGCACTCAGCAGGAGTCAACAAGAAGGAAGAAAAATCTGTGTAGAGTCAGGGGACAGGAGACAGACAGACCTGCACAGGGTGGGAGGCCAGAGAGACAGTCCAATCTGTTCCTGAGGACAGGGTTGCATAGGTAGCAAGGCTTTCTCAAGGGCAGGCTCCGGCTACAGCTTGGGCTTGGGGCTCCACACCTTGGATCAGCTCAAGGCTCCCGTCCTACTCCTTGAGCCACAGCCCGACTTTCCATTTTATACTGATTAATTGGAGATAAGAGTGTCAAGGTCTTTAGTGCTGGGCTTGCTTTGAACTGAGATCCTCAGATTTCAGCCTCCTGAGTAGCTAGGATTACAGGCCTGAGCCACCTGGCCCTTTGAGTTGTTTGCATATATTGCGAGTACAAAAAATTAGAAAGATGTTATAGGAGAATTCATCAAAACAGCAGATGTTTCAGAGTTAGGGTCTAGGGGTTAGGGATAGGGTTAGGGTTAGGGGTTAGGGCTAGGGGCTAGGGTTCAGGTTCATGTTAGAGTCAGGGTGAGGTTTTGGGTTAGGGTTCGGTTAATGTTTGGGTTCGGGTCAGGGCTAGAGTTAGTCATTGCCACACAGAGGAGGGGATGATGAGCACTCATCCAGAGCGCCCTCTGGAGGAAAGCCGGGCTCAATACACCGAGGGAGAGAGGAGGAGGATGAACAAAAGGCCCAGCGCGCCTTCTAGTGAGGAGAGGCGCTCACTGCACTGTGGAGGAGAGGACAATGGTGAGCATGGGTTCTGCACAATCTCTGCCAGCAAACGAATATCACTGCACCACGAAAAAATAGAGGGTGGTGAGCATAGGCTCATTCCTCCTTCTGCTGTGAAGCAGTGCTCACTGCACCATAACGAGGGGACGTGGATCACCAGCCCAGCCCACCCTCTGGTAGGAAGCAGAGCTCACTGCATCACAGAGGAGAGGAGGATGCAGAACATTCAGCCAGTGGGCTCTCTGGGGGCAAGTGGAGTTCACTGCACCATGGAGGGGAAAGGATGGTGAGCGAGGGCCCAGGGCACCCTCTGGTGGGAAGTGGCACTCAGTGCACCATGTGGAAGGGAAAGTTGGTGAGCATTCACCCATAGCGTTCTCTGGCGGGAAGTGGTTCTCACTGCATCATGGAGGGAAGGGGGAGAGTGGTGAACACCAGCCCAGGTGCCCTCTGATGGGAAGCAGAGCTCACAGCATCACGGAGGGGAGGAGGAGGAGGAGCACTCACCAAGAGCAACCTCTGCCCACCTGCCAACCTGCCACCTAGCAAAACACCTGAGATCAACCCCTGACTGTGCAGAAGCCCATGAGCCCTTGGGAACACTCTGCTGCCACTAGAACTGGAGAGCCAATGAGACAGGCAGGCTCGGACCTTCCATGGACACTTACTAGGGACAGTCACTTAGTGCCTTGCATGGCCTCTCTCCTGCATCCCAGATTATCAGTATGTTAGAGTGGGGCATGGGGGGGTGTGAGTGGAGAACACACAGGAAATTAGACCAGCGAGCAAAGACAGACAAGAAAAAACAGGCTGAATTGTTGATGTTTCCAGTTTTCAGTTAGGAGTGGGGAATTAAACCTTTACATTATCCATTTGGTAAAGGATGAATTTAAATTAAAACATTCCATCTTCTGCCTCCATCAACCAATGTTTCTGACAAAAATTTAAAACAGGAAGACAGGAAAATAGCTACTGAAAACAGTAGCGAGGAATTCAGAGGCAACAAGCGCTGTCTCACAGCTTCCATCCAAGATTAGTTTGTTTATTAGTGTATTTCATGTTCCCTCATAAACTACAAAAACAGGTGAAAAAGGGAGAGAAGACTAGCTTGCATTCTTCCTCTCTCCCTCTCTTGCTGTCTTCTTCCTTCCCTCAGACCAACAGAGTTAGAAGAGCTTAAAGAGTGATATGCATGTTGGAAAACAGAGAGACAAAGCACACACCCATGCATACACACATTTAGACAACATGAAGCCAGAAAGGGGCTGAGGCTCAAGTACTGCAGCACCATCTTAAGTGAAAAAGCTAAGGAACAGCACCCAATCCCTATATTCAAACTCTATTAACAAAGAGTGTGCGCGTAGACACAAACACACACAATTAATGTAAGGAAAACTATGGATGTGTGATTTACACACTTCCACACATGGTGTTCACATGCCACACTAACATTTCCCACATGAACAGCAGAGGATGCCATCCACGGTGCACTGAGCTTGACTTCCCATCAGAGGGAGCTCTGGGTAAATGCTCACCACCCTCCTCCCCTCTGTGGTGCAGTGAGATACACTTGCCACTGGAGGGCACCCTGGATGAATGCTCACCACCCTCCACCCTTACATGATGCAGTGAGCTCTGCCTCACACCAGAGGGCGC